>NC_069499.1:969790386-970090386 GCF_027579735.1 Bombina bombina | reverse complement strand
AAATCCATTGTGATCAGCAATTTCACAGTTTTGAAGTTCCGTACATTTGGAGACAAAATTCTGTATGACACCCAGTGACAGCATCCAATGTATGTGGCTCTATAGTCCCTCAGCAGCTGTCATCATAGAAAAATATTCTAAATAAGATAAGGGTAGATGAGTGGCATAATTCCCATTTGTACCAATGTTACTCCTTATACTACAAACAGATTTTGGTGGAATTCTTGGCTATTCTGCTGCTGTAAAGTTTCAAACACCTACTATTTTTTTTAACACATATTTTAACTTAATATCTTCATCAAAGTAAGCCATGTTGGATGACAGTCCATTCAGTCTATCTACAGCTTTAGGGGTAGATTTATCATAGTGCGAGCGGACATGATACGATGTAGGGTATTATGTCCGCTGCACATTGCATATGCTGTCTGCATTTATCATTGCACCAGCAGTTCTTGTGAACTGCTAGTGCAATGCCGCTAGCAGGGGGTGTCAATCAACCCAATCAAATTTGATTTGATGGACCAGTTATGATGAATTAATTATGTGGATAACATGGATGTACTTGCATGTAGAGAGAGCTGCTTGTCTTACAGATGAGCTGCATATCATTTAAAAAATTGATGGCATTAAAAGTTAGACCCATAAGGTTGCTTATGCTTGGCAAGATTCAGTCAGGGGCCATAGAAGCCAACCCCCCCCCCCCCCCATCCAGACACTTATATCTGTTAGTACTTTTGACATAAGAACAAAGTACTTCAGGGCACTATTTTTAAAAAAAAAAAAAAAGAGTTGTCCTGATGAAGGTTCAGAAAAAAGTAAGTAGCAAATAACAGATTGCACTACTGTAATACCAAACGTGCTACTGTGACAGATTGCGAAATATACCATATACAGTATTCCATGATGAAATTACCAACTAAAATAAATCATTCCAGGAATTTAAAAGTCAAGCATGCCAAGAAATAATCGTACCACCAAGTTGTTAGTAAAGAGCACCATAGGGAAATAAAATAAAAACAGTTTATAGGAAAATCAAATATATATATATATATATATATATATATATATATATATATATATAATGTATATGTATAAAATGTCATAGAATATGAAACATAATAAAGAGGAATTTTAATTTTGAATATAGCTAGTGTCTCCTGTTCTATGAAATTATTATGAACTAGTCCTAAAGCCCGTTCACACGGGCCATTTTTTGCAGTACAGCGGTCCCACCCCTTGCACTCTCTCCCTCCCCCTCACTTTTGCTCTCTCTCTGTCCCCCCTCTCTTTTGCTCTTTCTCTCCCCCTCTCTTTTGAGCTTTCTCTCTCCCCCCTCTCTTTTGAGCTATCTCTCTCCCCCCTCTCTTTTGCGCTCTCTCTCTCCCCCTCTCTTTTGTGCTCTCTCTCTCCCCCTCTCTTTTGTGCTCTCTCTTCCCCCCTCTCTTTTGCGCTCTTTTTATCCCCCATCTCTTTTGCACTCTCTCTCCCCCCTCTCTTTTGCGCTATTCTCTCCTCTCTTTTGTGCTCTCTCTCTCCCCCTCTTTTGCACTCTCTTTCCCCCCCTCTCTTCTGCTCTCTCTATTCACCCTCTTCTGTTCTCTCTCCCCCCTCTCTTTTGAGCGCTCTCTCTCCCTCTCTATCTATCCCCCCTCTCTAACTCTCTTCCTTCTATCACGCGACCGCGCCTGGCCACACCCCTTCACACCAGGCCATGCCCCCTTCAGGACATTCACGTCCAGCCACGCCCCTGGTCACACCCGGCCACGCCCACTTCTGCCACAGATCTGCTAGGGACTCAAAGGCCAGGTGTGTTTGTCCTCGTGCTGTCTCTACTGTGCATGACAGCTTTGGACACACTGGGCCTTTTATTATATAGGATACTTTATTGGAGTGTATCCAGGCTATTCATTCGGATAAGTGAGTGCTAAGCCTGGACTGTGTGTTTATGTATTATTATTATTGGCTATTTGTAGATTGCCAACAGATTCTGCAGCGCTGTAAACAAAGGCGGAGTACAACAAAACAATTATAGGGATCAAATGGGTAGAGGGCCCTGCCAAGAGTTACACTGTTGTAGTCAGCTCTTAAGAAGGTGATTAACAAACAGATGGACTCTTAGGCTTACATGCTAAGGGGGTTCAGGGAATAGCAATAGAGGAGATGAACTGGTAAAAAGAAAGGTTAGCATAGGTTTTATGCATCCCTGAACAGTAGAGTCTTTAGGGAGCGCTTGAAGCTTTCAAAACTAGGGGAGAGTGTTGTGGAGTAAGGTAGAGAGTTCCACAAGATGGGAGCCAGTCTGGAGAAGTCCTGTAAATGGGAGTGTGATGAGGTAACAAGAGAGGAGGAGAGTAGGAGGTCATGAGCAGAACAAAGAGGGTGGGAGGGAAAGTAGCTGGAGACAAGGTCTGAGATATAGGGGGGAGCAGTGCAGTTGAGGGCATTGTATGTTAGAGTGAGAATTTTGTGTTTGATCCTAGAGGCAAGAGGAAGCCAGTGAAGGGATTGGCAGAGAGGTGCAGGAGATGAAGAGCGACGTGTATGAAAGATGACCCTGGCAGAGGCATTCATTATGGATTGCAAAGGAGCTAGGCGGCAGGTGGGGAGTCCAGAGAGGACAGAGTTGCAGTAATCAAGGCGGGAAAGGATGAGAGAGTGGATTAAAATCTTATTTGTGTCTTGTGTAAGGAAGTGTCTAATTTTAGAGATGTTTTTGAGGTGGAAGTGGCAGGCTTTAGCCAAGGATTGAATGTGAGGAGTGAAAGAAAGATCTGAGTCAAATGTGACCCCAAGACATTGGGCATGCGGGGTAGGGGTAATGATGGAGTTGTCGACAGTTATAGAGAGATGAGGGGTGGAGATTTTGGAAGAAGGGGGGAAAATAAGGAGCTCAGTTTTGGAGAGATTTAGCTTGAGGTAGTGAGAGGACATCCAGAAAGAGATGTGAGAAAGACAGTTAGTGAAATGGGTTAGCAAGGAAGGAGATAGGTCTGCTGCAGAGAAGTAGATTTGGGTGTCGTCGGCATACAAATGATATTGGAAACCGTGGGATTTTATTAGGGAACCTAGTGATGACGTGTAGATTGAGAAGAGAAGGGGACCGAGGACAGAGCCTTGTGGTACTCCGACAGAAAGTGGTGACTTGGCCGAGGAGGCCCCAGAGAAGGCTACACTAAAGGTATGGTTTGACAGGTAGGAAGAGAGCCACGAGAGGGCTGTGTCACAGATGCTGAAGGATTGGAGGGTTTGGAGCAAAAGAGGGTGGTCAACAGTGTCAAAGGCTGCGGACAGATCAAGGAGGATAAGCAGAGAGAAGTGGCCTTTGGATTTTGCTGTAAGTAGGTAATTGTTAACCTTAACAATTGCTGTCACTGTGGAGTGATGGGGACAAAATCCAGATTGCAGTGGGTCAAGGAGGGAGTTTAATGTAAGGAAGTGGGATAGGCCTGCATATACTAGTTTTTGAGAAGCTTTAAGGCAAGAGGGAGGAGGGAAATAGGGTGGTTGTTGGATGGGGAGGTAGGATCAAGGGAAGGTTTTTTGAGGATAGGTGTGACCAGTGCATATTTCAGAGATGAGGGAATTATACCGGTGCTGAGGGAAAGGTTGAAAATGTGTGTGAGTATAGGGGTAAGTGTAGCAGATAGGGAGGGGAGTAGCTGTGAGGGGATAGGGTCAAGGGGACAGGTAGTGAGGTGAGAGAACAGTATAAGTGCCGAAACATCTTCCTCAGTAACAGGGGAGAATGAGCTAAGTTTAAGGTTATGTCGGTTGTGGTTGATTGAGAGCATTTGAGGCGGTGAGAGAATGGAATTATGTTGAGAGCTGATTTCGTTTCAGATGGAGTCGATTTTGTTAATGAAGTGGCTGGCAAAGTCTTGAGCTGACAGAGAAGTATATTAATAAAAGCACAGTATATATATAAATACATTCTTTTAGCAGAAACAAAGTCTATAATACACTGGTGTTTGATTAGAGTAGTCAAAAGGTGAGAGTAACACAGGGTACCTATTGGGTACAGCAAGCACAGATAATCTGAAGAAGGCTGACACTGGTATGACACTGGTATGGTAGACATAGGTTTCTAAGCAGGCACAGGATACCCAGCGGGTACTGTTGATGAGACTGTCACGGGATACCAGGTAGGTACAGCAGGTACATCTTCAGTAACAGGAAAGGCATACACCAGTATCAGGTTACTCTGCTTGACTTTCAGGATCCAGGTAAGCATACACAGGTATCAAGGTAAGTATGCTTATTCTCAGGAGCAAGGTGAGCATATCCAGGTATCAAGGTAAGTATGCTTGGTCTCAGGAGAAAGGTGAGCATACACAGCTATCAAGGTAAGTATTCTTGGTCTCAGGAGCAAGGT
Organism: Bombina bombina; assembly: GCF_027579735.1. Classification (NCBI taxonomy): domain Eukaryota; kingdom Metazoa; phylum Chordata; class Amphibia; order Anura; family Bombinatoridae; genus Bombina; species Bombina bombina. The sequence goes on along the minus strand of NC_069499.1, from coordinate 970,086,014 downwards.
GAGCATACACAGGTATCAAGGTAAGTACGCTTGGTCCCAGGAGCAAGGTGAGCATACACAGGTATCAAGGTAAGTATGCTTGGTCTCAGGAGCAAGGTGAGCATACACAGGTATCAAGGTAAGTACGCTTGGTTTCAGGAGCAAGGTGAGTGTACACAGGTATCAAGGTAAGTACGCTTGGTCTCAGGAGTAAGGTGAGCATACACAGGTATCAAGGTACGTATGATTGGTCTCAGGAGCAAGGTGAGAGAGCAATAACTTGAGCTTTTATAGGAACTTCCACACCTGAGTCCTCCAGGTGGGAGTCCTTATAATTCATGACTGGCGATTTAAATCTAGGCAGCACGTGGCCGGCCATGTGGGAGGCCCAAGAAGGTCCAATGCAGGCTATGTGTTTGCCACGGCCAGGTCCTCCCAACCTGTCGAAGGTTAGCATCCTTACAGTGCCCCCGAATGTGAACAGGATGATCAGCATGTTAATTCTTAAATTCTCTAATACATGCAGGAGCATGTACTTCTGAGGCTGGCACCCAACTTCTCTCATCAGGACCATATCCCTTCCAATGGATGAGATACTCCAATCTTCCCCTGTGATGTCTGGCATTCAAGATCTCTTTGACTTCATATTCCTCTGATCCATCCACCATAAGAGGCCCTGGAGTAGGTAATTTACGAGATGGAAATGGGGCTGGCACTGCAGGTTTGAGAAGAGAGATGTGAAAAACAGGATGGATGTGATAAGAAAATGGCAACTGTAGACAAATTGCAACTGGAGATATAATTTTTTCAATGGTGAAAGGTCCAATAAAAAGGGAGCCTAATTTCTTGGAAGGAAGAGTAAGTCGAAGGTGAGTCGTGGATAAGTATTCTTCATATCCAGCTTGATAAGCAGGGGTAGGTTGTCTCTTTTTGAAAGCATAATTTTTTAATTGTTGGTGGTCTTCAAAGAATTGCTTTTTTTTATAATAGAAAACGTATTATCAGCCTCCTGTAAGCATTGATCAGCAGCTGGAACTGAGCACTGGAAAGGTGATCCAGGTAGCATGGTTGGATGGTACCCATAGGTACATAGGAACAGAGACATTGATGTAGACCTATGAGATTTATTATTATAGGCAAATTCAGCCAAAGCAAGGTATTGAACCCAATCATCTTGTAATGTAGTGGTATAACATCTTAGGTATTGTTCAAGAATTTGATTTGTGCGTTCAGCTTGGCAATCTTTTTGGGGATGAAAGGGAGTTGGTAGAGCTTGCTGAATGTGCAGTCCCTTGCAAAAAGCTGTCCAGAATTTAGACGTGAATTGGAGGCCCCTATCAGACACTATAGACTCTGGCAAGCCATGCAATCAAAAAATCTCTTGCAGAAAAAATGGTAGCTGTATGATATGCATTGGGTATTAATTACCACTAAAACTGAAGTGTAACCTTGGGCAGGGGGTAGGTCGACTATAAAGTCCATGGCAATTTCAGCCCATGGTCTGTTTGGTACAGGAAGTGGTTGTAAGAGACCTGAAGGAGATTGTTGTGAGTCCTTGTTAACTATAGACTGTCATGTTCTGTCTCTTTAAGGAATAATTAGTTCTGTTTGCTCTCCCTTTAAATAGAGGTTGGACTTCCTGCACAAATTGCTTGGAAATTTTTCTGTGTTACATTTCAGATCCTTTCTAGCCAACCTCTGTCTCAAGATTTATTTCTGCCTGAGTATATTGTCTCCAGAATTTAAACTTCAGTAATCTTGTTTTTGTTACCATCAGAGTTTCTCAACCTTTGAATCCTTTAGCGTGTGTTCTGGAAATTCCTTCCCGGCTGAATCAGTGTATTGGAAACTGATCATCACTACCGCCTCGTCTTGGATCCACTCTCTCTCTCTCAGACTTTCAACTGTTTGTTTTAACATACACACGCTGCTGCAGCTTCCAGCTTCAAGGTACAGATTTCTGCAAATCCTCCTTGTCATATCTTATGTTTGATGAATTTCCTTACAACTAACATACTAAGCAATGTCTCTGATTTACTCTGTTTGCTTACGTTAACTAAAATATGTAATCCTATCTCGTTAACTGTTTATATGCAATCTCTTTCTACCAGTCATTGGAAAAGCTGAATCTTCAATTTGTTTGCTGACATATTTTATCCTTTTATTTTTTTATACCGGTATAAGTTGAATAATATATATATATTTATATACTGTATATAGATACATGTATTCTCTTTTGATGCAGGATTACTCACTGCAGGGAATAGTTAATCTGCAGAATAATTGCAAACTGTTGTTCAGGTGTTAATTTAAGATTCATTAATGCTAAACAACAACTGCTACATTACTTTCATTTCAAATTGTTATTTTTTTCCCTTTCATTTTAAAACTGGTTATTCTCTACATATAGATCCTCTCATAGAATTCTTGACATAGACAAAGGACAAGAATGTACATAATTTTTTTTGTCTTTTTGCATGCCGGGCCACCAGAACTGTCGACTAATTAATTCTTGAGTCTTATGTATACCACCATGTCCTCCCAAACGGGTGTCATGAAAATAATGGAGAACCACAGGAATAACAGAAAATGGCACAACCACCTTGCTATCTTAAATCTGAAACTCTGGATGTTGAATAGTGTCTGAAAAACTGGGGGTAGCTTCAGGTTTTGGAGTATGTTGATGAATAGTGTCCCATAAAGAAGCTTTATTCGCTAAAAAGTGTTCTAGTTGTAGAATAGTAGTTTGCTCAAATTCTGTATTTTCAGTCTCTCCAATACGGAACAAGGCATCTGCTGTTCCATTCTTTACTCCTGGTCGATATGTCATAAAGAAATGAAAGAGATTGAAGAACAGTGCCCACCTTGCTTGTCTGGCTTTGAGTCTGCAAGCTGTACATAAATATTGTAGATTTCTATGGTCTGTGAACACAGTAATGGGGTGATCAGCCCCCTCCAGTAGATGTCTCCATTCCTAAAATGCTGTTTTTATGGCAAGTAGTTCTCTACCCTCAACATCATAGTTTCTGTTTGCTGGGGAGAGAACTCGAGACAGAAATGCCACAGGATGAAGGTAATCCTTTTTACCAGCTCTTTGAGATAATACTGCTCCAATGGCTGCTCCAATAGGTGAGGAGGTAAAAAGCTGTTTTAAATTGTCAAAGGCTAGTTGTAATTTGTCGGTCCAATGACTGACAAAGTAACACGAGAAAAGTTCCTTATAAACTTTCTGTAAAAGTTAACAAAGCCCACAAAATGTTGAATGGCTCTTTTACTGTCTGGTGTGGGCCAGTTGATTATGGACTCAATTTTCTTTGAATCCATATGAATTTCTCCACGTGTTGAGATGAAACCTAAGAATTCAACTGAAGTTAAAGATGCATTTCTCCTGTTTAGCATATAGACTTTTAACTCTTAGATGGCACAACACAGTTCTTACATGATCATAATGTTGTTGTACAGAAGAAGAGTAAATGAGTATATCATCAAGGTAAGCTACTACATAAGTGTCCAGGATATCACGGAAGATGTCATTGACAAACCTCTGGAAGGTAGCAGGGGCATTGCACAGACCAAAGGGCATTACAGTGTATTCATAGTGCCCATAACATGAACAAAAAACATTTTTCCATATATCTCCTCTTCATACTTTAACAAAATTGATCTAAGAGGTGCTTATAATCTTTTTAAAGATAACTGCTGATCTGAGTCGATCCATAAATTCTGGAATAAGTGGTAATAGATATTTATTTTTGACTGTAATGGCATTGAGGTCCCTGTAGTCTATGTAGGGCCAAAGTCCTCCATTCTTTTTGCTGACAAAACATATGCCAGCCCCAGCAGGTGACTTGGACAGTTTGATAAACCCTTTTTGAAGATTTTCTTCAATATATTCATTTTACACTTTTAACTCTGGTTCATATAATGGATAAATGCAACCAAAGGGAATTGGAGCCCCAGGAAGGAGATCAGTTGGGCAAGCATACTCCCTAAGAGTATTATTTCCTTTCTTTTCAAAAAGAAGAGTATCATTTCCTTTCTTTTCAAAAACATCATGGAAATCCTGATACATTTCTGGTATTTAAACAGGGGTTTTTACTGACGTTTCAGGTTGGAGGGTGGCATTGATGAGGAACTTAAGACTATACTGAAGGCAAAAATTGGGATTTAAAGTGTACAGTTCCGGTTTCCCAATTAAATAATGGATTATCTCTTTGTAACCAGGGAAGGCCAAGCACCAAAGGAAACACTGGTGAAGTTATAAAGTCAAAGATCATATTCTCCTGATGTCCAGGTCCAATTGTGATCGACAAGGAAATGGTTTCTTTAATGATTGGCCCAGTTTTCAATGGTGACCCATCAATGAGTAATGGTAACTTAAAGTGAAAGTCAATCCTAGAGTTTTACAAAATGTTAGGATTGACTATTGAAACAAAGAAAGGGGACTTTAATTGATGAAGTATAAGATACTTCATGTAAAAGCTCCTTTATTTGTTTAAATCGATCGCCGTTCTTAGCTGCTACAGCAGCCTTTAGCTAAAAAAATTAGCCAATAGCCGTGCGGTAAATCCGGCTTGGCGTCCATGGTAGCCGGATTTACTGCAGGGCTATTGGCTAAGAGGTGAAAACGTCAACTCTTAGCAATTTTTTTTTTTTAGCCGTGGGCTACCATAGCAGCTAAGGACAGTGATCGATCGATTGAAACGGAGCTTCCTACATGAAGTATCTTATACTTAATGAATGAAAGTCCCCTTTATTTGTTTCAATAGTCAATCCTAGCATTTGTAAAATGCTACAATTGACTTTCACTTTAACTGAGTACTTGTCCCACTGTAAAGAGAGAGGTAGGGACAAATGAGGCTTTGAATATCTTGGCATTTGATCAATGGATAAAAGGGGGAGAGATTGCTTAACCCTAGTGGTCTTGGGCTTGGCGGTACACACACCTCCAATTTGCAAAGGTTCTTCAATGGAAGTGGTTAGTGAGGGTGGAGGCAAAGGGCAAACAAACTGCTTGTGTGGATGGCTTTAAGTAGCAGTCTTTTCCATGCGTCTCTCCCTAAAATGGAGGTCAATCTGGGTTGACAGAGAGATTAGGAACCCCTACTCTTGCTTTTTCACCTTTTAAAATATCGGACAGGCCCAGCCGGAATTGATCTAGGAGAGCTGCTTCATTCCAGGCTGTAAGTGTGGCAAGATGATGAAACTCAATTATATACTCCTCTATATTTATTTGCCTTGTATAAGGGCATGTATCTTTGCTTATTAAGTATAGGTCCTCTAGGGATCTTCTTATTGTAACTCAAGGATTTTCAAAAATGTGTCCCAGGACTCAAGGATGGAGTTATGATTGACAAGGAGGTGAGGAGCCCATAACTGTGGTTCACCAGTAAGGAGTGAAATAACAGTCCATACATGTATAAAATCTGAGTGATAGGTTTTAGGTTGCAAAGAAAACAGGATGTGACAAGAGGTGATAAAAGTTTGGAATTGAGACCGATCTCCATTAAGTTTCTCAGGTAAAGCTACTCTGGGTTCAGATACATTACTTGTGGCAGAATCTGATATAGGTGCACTAGCCGTTGATGCTGGGGAGGTAGGAACCTGCGGGGTTCTTTGAAACTGCTGTTCTAATCTGTTCTTATTTACTTGTAATGCATGCACAGTTTGAGCTACTGCATTCAGTTGTTGGGTTAAAGCTTTGACTATTCCTGCGAGTTCCATCTTGTGACTGAGTTATTCTGTAAGGGTTAGGTTGTGTGAAACTCAGAATGCAGGAAAAGATACACAAGACAAGGAAAGTATTTCTTAAAAGCTTTACTGGGATAAAAAAAGGAACACTAGATAGTGCAGATTTAAGATCATAATAGTCCATAATACACTGGTGTTTAATTAGAGTAGTCAAAAGGTTAGAGTAACAGGTTACCTATTAGGTACAGCAGGCACAGATAATCTGAAGAAGGCTGACACTGGTATGGTAGACACAGGTTTCTCAGCAAGCACAGGATACCCAGAGGGTACTGTTGGTGAGACTGTCACGGGATACCAGGTAGGTACAGCTGGTGCAGCTGATCTAAAGTAGGCTGTCACTGGTATGGTAGATACAGGTTTCTCAGCAGGCACAGGATACCCGGCGGGTACTGTTGGTGAGTCTGTCATGGAATACCAGGTTGGTACAGCAGGTACAGCTTCATGAACAGGGTGGGCATACACCAGTATCAGGCTATTCTGATTGACTTTCAGGATCCAGGTACGCATACACAGGTATCAAGGTAAGTATGCTTAGTCTCAGGAGTAAGGTAAGCATACAGGTATCAAGGTAAGTATTATTGGTCTCAGGAGCAAGGTGACAGAGCAATAACTCAGTCCAGAGTGATGGGCTGAGTGAGCTTTTATATGAACTCCCACACCTGTGTCCTCCAGGTGGTAGTTCCTATAATTAATGACTGGCCCTTTAAATAAATAATTGCAGCTACAGCTGCTAAACAGACTGATCTCGGTGTCCTCCACATTGGATGCCGAGAAGGACCACTACAAGCTCTGTGTTTGCCGTGACCAGGTCCTCCCAACCTGGCGAAGGTAAGCACCCTTACAATATATATGAAAATAAAATGTTCTGAACATAATTTTAGTGGCAATATGTGCAGCAGCAGAGATTTGCTTGTTGTACACATGCTACACATTATTTAAAAAATGAAAAAAGTGCAAAGTCCACAGCACTATATATTGTACAACTGTTTATTCAAGCATACAAACAGATAAATGTGCAACGTTTGAGGCACACACACCCTTAATCATGCCTTAATCATGGCATAATTAAGGGCGTGTGTGCCCAAAACGTTGCACATTTATCTGTCTTTATGCTTAAATAAACAGTTGCACAATTTATAGTACTGTGGACTTTGCACTATTTTGGTTTACCTGTTGGGAACTTAAGCCGTGGCTCCAGTCCAACTTGCACTACCCAGGAGGGAGTACCAGGTGCTGAGCTTTATATACATTACTCTATTATTTTAAAAATGGTGGCTCATTGGCACAAAGGCATACCTCTTAATTTTCCTATATCTTGCAGAATTGACACAGGTTCAGAGACCTGCCTGCTGTCCCTCCTGCAGCTCCCCTGCAAGGGCATATGTCCTGGTTTACAGTGAATCCACACATGAGACACACCACCATGACGATGGCCCATCCTGTGGCTCCCCAGCTGTTATAAGCTAACCAAACACAAGTGGGCCACTAACCCCAACATCACCCCCTGCTCCAGAAAACTTATAAGTTGCAGAGTCTGTTGGAGGACATTTACCCTGTCTTGCCCCCCTAGACACACACATGTCCCTCATTTTTTATTCATATTTGTCTTTCACTATCAATAATATGTATATCTTGTTGTTAGGGGGGCTTTTACCCTTAAAGGTACTTGAAACCCAACATTTTTCGTTCATGATTTAAGTAGAACAAACTATTTTAAACAACTTTCCAGTTTACTTCTATTATCAAAATTGCTTCATTCTCTTGTTATCCATTGCTGAACGATCAGTGATGCACTATTGGTTTCTAACTGAACACATGGGTGAGCCAATGACAATCGGTAAATTTATGCAGCCACCAATCAACAGCTAGAACCTAGGTTCTTTGCTGTTCTTGAGCTTTCCTAGCTAAAACTTTCAGCAATAGATAAAAAGAGAAGGAAGCAAATTAAATAATAGAAGTAAATTGGAAAGTTGTTTAAAATTGTATGATCTATCTAAATCATGAATGTCTAATTATGACTTTACTGTCCCTTTAAGGCTATTTTTACTCTAAGTTTGAAATACACCATTTTACATAACTCCTGAGACTCTAAGGGGTCTATTTATATATGTGCAGACAGACATAATCCGCTATAGCGAACCATGTCTGCCGCACATCGATAAATTCCGACAGCATACGCTCTTGGCATTTATCATTGCACCAGCAGTTCTTGTAAACTGCTGGTGCAATACCGCCCCTGCAGATTCGCGGCCAATCGGCCGCTAGCAGGTGGTGTCAATCAGCCCGATCGTACATGATCGGGCAGATTGCTATACTCCGCCGTATAAGTTTAGGAGCCCCGCTGCTTCTTAACTCCTGTTTCCGGCGAGCCTGAAGGCTCGCGCAGAAACAAAGGGAACAGGGGCCATTCGGCCCTTGTTAAATAGACCCCTATCTCTGATGGTTGACATCGTTTTCTAATCTTCTTTTCTTTTTAAATTTGCAAACTATTAAGTCAATTTATTAAATGTCGAGCGGACATGATTCGCTGTAGCTAATCATATCCGCCAACATCGCTAAATGCCAACAGCATACGCTGTCAACATTTAACATTGCACAAGCAATTGGCCGCTAGCAGGGGTCAACAGTCATCCCGTTCACCAACTAAAAGGTGGCGGGCAAGTTAAGGAGCAGCGGTCTTATGACCTTTGGTCTTCGGGTGGAGAAAGTAGCATCCGCTGCTTATTAAATCTCCCCCTAAGGGTTAATTATATTAGAGATGACAGAAAATGAAGTTTAGGACAGTCATGATGCTTCAGTGAGAGGTTTCTGTGTATGACTGCATGCATACAAATGTACTTTCAAGAATCAAATAAGGAAGGACACAGAGGATAAATTGTAAGTCCTCCACAAAAAAATCAGTTCCCATAAGGCAATGCCATCCAGACAGCAATAACTACATAAGGAAAAAAATGGAGTAGAAATCAAGCAAGTGTAGAGAAAAAAAGAAATAATCAAAGGGATAAAATACAGCATAGAAAATGTACAAAGGTGACTGAAAGGAATCTAAGAAGAAGGATGTAAGGAGAAAAAGAACAAGGAGACAATAGAAGAAAATGTGTGTTATTGAACTCATGCAAATACCCACAAAAAGTCTAACCCAAATGTCATGTTTCACCTGCTACTTGGTAACGGCAGAAGAATAGGCACAGATTCAAAAATCCAGTAAATATGACCTTGGGCATGTTATGTATTGTCTCTTAGCATACGTTACTTTAGTTTTTCTTTCTTTTGTAAAATGTAAAATGCATTTTTATCTGTGATTTCTTAGAATACGTTTGATAAAACAAAGTGCACTGAGAAAATAAATTGTGCCATTATTCCATCTGCCCTAAAAAGTGATATTAAACCTCATAAAAAGGGACATAAACAACAATGTATTTTTATATGAAATATATTTTTAAATAGATGTTCCTGTTTTATAAAGACTTTTTGCTTTTGGGAGTTAATACATTTGAGGATGCTGTTCTTATCAGCAAATAAGTATGTATGCTGCATTATCAGCAAAAACATGCATTTTTGATATACAGTACATTCTGTGCTGTGCAACATGCACTTTGTGTACATAAAGGGCAGCGCAAAAGGCTCTGCGCTAGTGAAATTGCGATTTCGTGGGCCATTTTCATTCTGCTGATATTACTAGCACAATCGCCTTTTACGCTTCAATCCTTTCCGTGATCTAAGAGCTGTGGTAAACTAGTTTCCGAAACTAAAAAGTTGCACAAAACAAAAATACATAACAAAGTACACTTATACTCATTAAATAAACTATTGCAAAGTTATAAACTAGCATCTAAACCCCCTTATCTAACACCCCCCTAACTTAACCCAATTTAAAATACCCCTAAATGAACTAAAAAAATCCTAATTACCTTAAAAAAAAACAGTTACCTGTAAAATTAAATAAAAACCTAATCTTACCGTTAAAAATAAAAAAATAACATTACACAAACAAAACCTAACATTACTAAAAATAAAAAACTAACATTACAAAAAATAAAAAAAATCTAACATTACAGAAAATAAAAAAGTTTATTGCCAAAAATAAAAAATGTAATCCTATTCTAATACCCCTTAAAAAAAACAACAACCCCAAAAAGAAAAAAACCCTATTCTAAAAATAAAGCACCAGTAGCCCTTAAGGGCCTTTTGAAGGGCATTGCCCTAAAGCGATCAGCTCTTTTTGTGAGAAAAAACCCCAACTAACCCCTCTAACATTACAAACTCCCAAAATAAATATAAATAAATAAACAAACCTAAATAACCCATTGCTCTGAAAAGGGCATTTGGATGAGCATTGCCCTTAAAAGGGCATTCAGCTCTTTTGCTGCCCAAAAAAATAAAACCCCTAACCTATAAAAAAAACAAAAAAAACAAAACAAAAAATCTATTTAAATCATCCATTAGAATGAAAGCTTTTTCCTTTCATTCTATAAGCTGATTTGAATATGCAGATTCAAATCAGCCAATAGAAATGCAAGGGTACCCCTATATAAACGGGGTACTTTGCATTCACTATTCAGTTCTGCGGCTGGAGACCGCTGATCTGAAGAGGAGGACTGCCGTTACCGCCGCCTGCACAGCCGTCACCGGACGAAGTTAGATGGACCCATGATGAAGATGGACTGCCGGGATGAAGATGATGCACCACCCACATCATCATCGGTGAGTACTAACTTTGAGGTTAGTGCTTTTTTTAAATTAAATTTAGTTTTTTTTTGTAGATTAGGGTTTTCTATTTTTTGGGCAGCAAAAGAGCTGAATGCCCTTTTAAGGGCAATGCCCATCCAAATGCCCTTTTCAGGGCAATGGGTAATTTATGTTTTTTTGTTAGGTTTTTTTATTTTAAGGGGGTGGGGGGTTGTAATGTTAGAGGGGTTAGTTGGGTTTTTTTCCACAAAAAGAGCTAATCGCTTTAGGGCAATGCCCTGCAAAAGGCCCTTATAAGGGCTATTGGTAGTTTTATTTTTAGAATATTTTCTATATTTACTTTTTTTGTAGTATTACAATAGGATTACATTGTTTTATTTTTGGTAATAATTTTTTTATTATCTGTAATGTTAGTTTTATTAATTTTTGTAATGTTAGTTTTTTTTATTTTTGGTAATGTTAGGGTTTTTTATTTTTTGTAATGTTAGTTTTTTATTTTTGGTAATGTTAATTTTTTTATTTTTATTAATAATTTTTTTTTTAGTAGTTAGGATATTTTTTTAGTTAATTTGGTTAATTTAGGGTATTTCAATTTGGGTTAAGTTAGGGAGTATTAGGTCAGGGGGGTTAGATGTTAGTTTATAACTTTGCGATGTGGGGGGATGATGGTATAGGGGTTAATAGACTTTTTTGTCTCCTTTAATTTCTATGGGGGAATACATGCATGCACACGCAAAAACTCTGCTTCGGATTGTTGCAGTTTTTGGGTTACCGCTAGCGGCAAATACATTCTTGTAATACCAGCAGAACCCGACAAGTGCAAAAAGCTTAATGCCAGTAATGTTTTCGCTATCGCAAAAAAATAAAAAAAATAACCTGGCACTTGTAATCTAGCCCACAGTGTTTTTATTAAAAGCTACATAGACTAAATGGCCATACGTATGTGGACACCCCTACTAATAATTCAGTTCAGGTGTTTCAGCCACACAGGTGCATAAAAAACAACACATAGCCATAAAATCTTCATAGACTAACGTTAGATGTACTATAGCTAGGTCAGTGACTTTAAATGTGGCATTGTCCTAAGTCAGTTCATCTAATTTCTGCCCTTCTATTATTCAGGGCTTTTTTGTGGGGGTACCCACCTCTGCCAACTCATAACAGGTAATATTTGTAATCATCATGTAAATACTATAGTTTTCACAAGAGGGGGCTGCAATATACATCAAACATTGTAAATAATATTGTCCCTTTGCTTTTCTCATAGTTACTGAGCAAAATATATAAATAAAAAATCAATGAGTACCGGCACCTTTTCTTTTACAAAAAAGCACTGAGTTTATTAATGGAGAAGAGAAGACATTCAGTTTTAGAGATATTGGGTTTCAGAAACAGGACCACAGAACTGAGATTATGGGGCATATTTATTCCGAATGGAGCTTGATGCCCCGTGTTTCTGGCAAGCCAGGCTCGCCATAAATAGCAGTTATGAAGCAGCGGTCACAAAGACCGCTGCTCCATAACCTGTCCGCCTGCTCTGAGCAGGCGGACAGACATCGCCGGAAATCAACCCGATCGAGTTCGATCGGGTTGATTGACACCTCCCTGCTGGTGGCCTACTGGCCGCGAGTCTGCAGGGGGCGGCGTTGGACCAGCAGCTCTTGTGAGCTGCTGGTGCAATGCTGAATATGGCGAGCGTATTGCTCGCCGTACTCAGCGAGGTCTGTCGGACCTGATCCGCACTGTCGGATCAGGTCCAACAGACCTTGATAAATAGAGGCCTATGTATAGACTGAAAAAATGGTAATGTGTAACCATGCCACGTAATAATTTATTACTCTGACATTTGGTTTGAAATATGTAATTTAAGGTGCAAATGTGGAAAAATGAGGATCTCACGGCACATATTAAATTAGGCTTTGTTCAACTCAGAAAGATTGTGATGACTTTGTTAACAAAAATAAATAAATAGGTTCCCATTTTTTGATACAGAAAAAAATGGGAACCTATTTATTTATTTTTGTTAACAAAGTCATCACAATCTTTCTGAGTTGAACAAAGCCTAGTTTGATATGTGCCGTGAGATCTTAATTTTTCCACATTTGCACCCTGTATTACCAATAATGGATGCCACATAGCTGATCAATGAAATCCGAAATTGGCTAATGGGGTTAATGGAGTCCACGGGGTAGATTTGACAAGCAGCGGATGCTGCAATCAACCCCCGCTGCTACTTAACTTGTCCGCCACCTTTTAGGTGGCAGACTTCAATCGTCCCGATACGATCGAGATGATTGACACCCCCTGCTAGAGGCCGCAAATGGGCAGAGGGCAGCATTGCACAAGCATTTCACAAGAAATGCTTGTGCAATGTTAAATGCCAACAGTGTACACTGTCGTCATTTAGCAATGTTGGGCGGAGAAGATTTGCTGCAGCGAATCATGTACGCCCGCCATATAATAAATTTACCCCATGTGCGTGTTTTCCATTTGCATAGAGTGGTGTTTATCATAAGTTTTTTTTTTTTAAATATTTATTTATATCCAACCAAGTGTACAGTCAAATGAATTCAACCTCTCTGTGCCACACAGGGCCAGGTAAGACATATTATTATACACAATGAAACAAATTTAGAGCATTAATTTCACTTTCTCTTGCCGAATTCATGATCCCCTTATATAAAATATTTGTACACATAGCTAGGATTTTTCTTTTTTCAATACTCAGAGAAAACAATTAAACTCTCTTTATATAAACAAAGACACCCGGAATGCAGTTTTATATACTACTGCATCACAGATATTGATAGCATACAAAAAAAAAAATAGAAAATAATATTTTTACATGTTGCTCATGAGAATAATCTTATTTGACCTTAGATTGTGATTCTAATGAACATTTAAAGAAAAAAACTTGCATATCTTCTGCGATTCATATTCCGTAATATATTTCTTGATATAAATTGAGGCAGACTGAACAGGACATAGCAACCATCGAAATAAAACATAAACCATAACAAAAAAAAAAAAAAAAAACACAAGGTAAGAAAGTTGTCCCTCCATCTCCCGATCCCCCCCCCCTCTCCCCTCAGACCTAGTATCACCATCTGTCTAATAGAACTATTTCGGAATTTCTGAACGGAAAGATCATATGATCGATTTCAGAAGGTGTAAATATCTTAATAAATTTGGCCCATTTCCTGAAAAAAGTTATTATTTCTTGCTCTGAATTCAAATCTGTAACTAATTGTTCAATTAAGAATTGTTTCTTAAGATAGTTTCTTACTTCTACAATTGATGGTATAAATTTAGTTTTCCATTTTTTAAAGATTAAATTTCTGGCTGCTAAAATAGTTACATTTACTATCCCAGCATCAGAAAAATTCCTACTGTTGGTTATCAGGAAGATAATTATGTGGAGTGAGAGTTTGAAAGAAGTAACTTTCATCACTCTAAGCAACCAAAATTCAATCTTTTTCCAGAATTGTTTGAGTCTAGGACAATTCCATATCATATGGGCTAGGTCTGCTGCTGTTAAGCTGCATCTTGGACATTTATTAAAATTATTATGCCATTTGTAGCCTTTATCCGGGGTAAAGTAAGATTGATACAAGAGTTTTATATGGGACTCTCTCCAGGTTTCAGCTATGGAAGACTGAAAAAGTAATCTCAGAGATCTGGCCACATATGTATCATCTACTACATCTAAATCTGCAAGATTTGTCCATTTTTGAGCTATTTTCTCCATATTTGAAATTCCTTTAATTGAAACAAGATGCCTATACCATGGGGCAATAGAGAAATGCCCTGCTTTGGAGAGGATTATCCAGCTATCCAGCTTACCCCATGACCATCTCCATCTAAATTTACTGAGCAGTTGTAACGCGTAATGTCTAGTTTGTAGGTATACAAAAAAGTCTTTATTATTAAGATTAAACTCCTGTTTCAGGTCTTCAAATGATTTAATGATTCCTGTCTCTAAGGTAAACATTTGAGATACCCAATATAAACCTTGATTGTGCCAGTGTTGTAATACCACAGACTGTGTTCCTTCCTGGAATTCGGGATTCCCCAAAAAAGTTTGAAATCTAGGTATATTGGTATCTACTTCGGCACGTGCTCCTATCTTCCCCCAGGCTAAAATTACTGAGTATATAGTTTTAAGATTTTTCACTTGTTTAGGAATTAATGTTAACGGGAGATGAAGCAGTGCTACAGGCTGGATTGGATAAATCATACTTGTTTCAAGATCATAATCTGAAAAATGGTTTGACTCCGCAATCCAATCTGCTGCTATACGTCCTAAGAAAACTAGATTGTACAAATATATATCAGGTAGTGCAAGACCAGCCATTTGCTTGGGTAAATTTAATCTCTGTAAAGATATTCTAGGTTTTTTTGAATACCAGATAAAATGGCGGAGTGCAATATTAAATTTTTTAATATCATATCTTTTCAATATAATAGGAAGATTTTGAAACATATAGCCAAGCTTCAGAAGTAGTACCATTTTGAACAGCGCGATACGTCCAGATAGAGATAGAGGCAGATTCTGCCATCTTCTCATATGCTGGATAGATTGTGAAAGAATTGGAGTGATATTTAAGGAATACCAAACTTGTGGGTCCGCGGATACCAAGATCCCTAAATATCTAAAAGATTTGGAAACCGTCTTAAAAGGATATTCTTTAATAGAGTTTTTTGTTGTTCTTAACCACAGAAGTTCTGATTTAGTTTTATTCATTCTATATCCTGAACAAGAACCATACAAGTCAATTATATCTAGAAGCAATGGAATGTTTTTATGAGTATTCGATATATATAACAATAAGTCGTCTGCATATAATGCGACTTTAGCCTCTTTTTTGAGGATTCTAATGCCTTCAACTAGTTGTCTGATTTTATTGGCTAATGGTTCAATTGCTAAATTGAATAATAGCGGCGATAATTGGCAGCCTTGCCGTGTACCTTTTTCTAGTCTTATTTTTTCCGATAACACACCGTGGATAACTATAGAGGTGGAAGATTGTAAGCATATATTTTTAATTAGGTTGAGGAAATTATTCCTCAATCCAAAGCGCTCTAATGTATCTACTAAATAATCATGGCTAACCCTATCGAATGCTTTCTCAGCGTCAATTGCGAGTATTGCTGCATCTGGTGAATTTATGGAGATCCTATCCTCTGAATTTGTTTATCATAAGTTTTATACAACCTCAAGGTCTTTTGTGTATAGATATTAGGGGTATAGGCATGCTTGCTCAATTTTGTTTGTAAAACTGTTAATATATTTTTTTTAAAATATGTATATATTTTTAATTAATTGAGAAACCTCATTTTCTGTTTTCATGAGATTTTAGCAGTTCTAATACTGTAAATTAGGGATGGCCAACATATGTGGTCCCCAGATCAATATTTTATAAACCTTAAGGTCTAAATATAAATGTATGGATATTACAGAAATAACATTATAATTCATAAAAATACCCAGTGGCACAGGGGATTTAGGTAAGGTTGCAGGGTCCACACATCTTCTTTTGTTTTTCTCTTTTAAAGTTTTACTACTGAAAGCACACATTCTTATTTCTGCTTTTTCTTGGGGCCACACAACTTATGTCACACATTCTTAGTTGTGCTTTTTCCCTGGGGTTGCAAAGACTAGAACAGAGGGCTGCATAAGGTCCTTGGGCCGCCAGTTGGCTTTCCCTGCAGAAAATTGTGAAACTGCTAAGTGATAATGTCTTTATAAAGAGTGTGGAATTCATTTTGTCCTGAATGTGAATTTGTGATGAAAGCATGGATATTCATCTCATTTTAACCAGACTTTGCACGGCAGATACCAGAGCCTGGGCCAAAGAATAAGGTCCTTAAAGTGAAGGTAAACTTTGATGAATGAAAGCCCGTTTTTTAAAAATACTATTAAAAACAGGAGCACTTTCATTCGTTAAAGTTTAGAAAGCAGCCGTTTTGTTTAAAAACTTACCTTTTCTTCTCTTCACAACTGGAGCAGCTTCCCCAGTACGGAGATCCTTTCTTCACACGTCAGCAATGACTAATCAGGCTTCCTCCAATCATGGCTTTCCCCCAGAGGTAACATTGTCTGAGGCCATGCCATGATTGGAGGAAGCCGGATTAGTCATTGCTGACGTGTGAAAAGAGGATCTCCATGCGGGGGAAGCTGCTCGGGCTATGAAGAGAAGAAAGGTAAGTTTTTAAACAAAACAGATGCTTTCTAAACTTTGATGAATGAAAGTGACCCTGTTTTTAATAGTATTTTTAAAAAACGGCTTTCATTCTTCAAAGTTTACCTTCACTTTAAGCGCAGGTTCTGGGATCCACTGCACTAAGGCCTCTAGTTATCAAGCCGCCAACCGCAAATATGCTGGAATTTCGCAGCATATTTGAGGCGAGGCTGATTCACCATAGTTATCAAGCCCCACTGCCTAGCAAAAGTAGAATATAGTGATGTAACCGACAATCCGCCAGACTGAGTCCGAAACAGATCGATGGTTACGTCACTACAGATGTTCTGAACGCAAGGTCGGCACAATCTGACTACTTTTGGTAGTTATCAAACTACTAGCAGGTACGCTCGCCACTATTCCGAGCCAGCATACCTGGTTTTCAATCCGCCGCCCTGGAGGCGGCGGATCCCATAAGAATCAATGGGAGTCTGACCATAGCGAAAGCTTATGTTCGCTGCTGCCCGATATCCCATTGATTCCTATGGGAGATGTCTGCACCTAACACCCTAACATGTAACCCGAGTCTAAACACCCCTAATCTGCCCCCCCATACACCGCCACAACTAAATAAACTTATTAACCCCTAAACCGCCGCTCCCGGACCCCGCCGCAACTATAATACACATGTTAACCCCTAAACCGCCACTCCCGGACCCCGCAGCAACTATAATACACATGTTAACTCCTAAACCGCCGCTCCCGGACCCCGCCGCCACCTACATTATACATATTAACCCCTAATCTGCCGCCCCTATACCGCCGCCACCTACAAAAACCTATTAACCCCTATCCTGTGGATCCCGGACCCCGCCGCCACCTATATTAAACTTATTAACTATTAACCCCTAAACCTAAGTCTAACACTAACCCTAACCCCCCCTAACTTAAATATTATTTAAATAAATCTAAATAATATTACTCGTAATAACTAAATGAATCCTATTTAAAACTAAATACTTACCTGTAAAATAAATCCTAAGATAGCTACAATATAACTATTAATTATATTGTAGCTATTTTAGGATTTATTTTTATTTTACAGGCAACTTTGTATTTATTTTAACTAGGTACAATAGCTATTAAATAGTTAATAACTATTTAATAGCTACCTAGTTAAAATACTTACAAAATTACCCATAAAATAAATCCTAACCTAAGTTACAATTAAACCTAACACTACACTATCATTAAATAAATTACCTACAATGACCTAAAATTAAATTAAATTAAATAAACTAAACTATAGTACAAACCCCCGCCCACTAAATTACAGAAAATAAAAAAGAATTATAAGGAGTTTAAACTAATTACACCTAATCTAAGCCCCCTAATAAAATAATAAAGCCCCCCCAAAATAAAAAAAATGCCCTACCCTATTCTAAATTACAAAGTAACCAGCTCTTTTACCAGCCCTTAAAAGGGCTTTTCGCGGGGCATTGCCCCAAAGTAATTAGCTCTTTTACCTGTAAAAAAATACAACCCCCCAACATTTAAACCCACCACCCACATACCCCTACTCTAACCCACCCAAACCCTCCTTAAAAAAAACTAACACTAACCCCCTGAAGATCACCCTACCTGGAGCCGTCTTCACCCAACCGGGTTGAAATCTTCATCCAAGGTGCGCAGAGGAGGTCCTCCATCCGGTAGAAGTCTTCATCCAGGCGGCACCTTCAATCTTCATCCATCCGGAGAAGAGCGGAGCCATCTTCAAAGGAGCCAATGCGGAGCCATCCTCTTCAACCGACGACTGAACGTCGAATGAAGGTTCCTTTAAGGGATGTCATCCAAGATGGCGTCCCTCAAATTCCGATTGGCTGATAGGATTTTATCAGTCAATCGGAATTAAGGTAGGAAAAATCTGATTGGCTGATTCAATCAGCCAATTAGATTGAAGTTCAATCCGATTGGCTGATCCAATCAGCCAATCGGATTGAGCTTGCATTCTTTTGTCTGATCAGAACAGCCAATAGAATGTGAGCTCAATCCGATTGGCTGATTGGATCAGCCAATCGGATTGAACTTCAATCTGATTGGCTGATTGAATCAGCCAATCAGTTTTTCCTACCTTAATTCCGATTGGCTGATAGAATCCTATCAGCCAATGGGAATTCGAGGGACGCCATTTTGGATGACGTCCCTTAAAGGAACCTTCATTTGTCGTTCAGTCGTTGGTTGAAGAGGATGGCTCCTCGTCGGCTCCTTTGAAGATGGCTCCACTCCGGATGGATGAAGATTGAAGACGCTGCCTGGATGAAGACTTCTACCGGATGGAGGACCTCCTCTGCGCACCTTGGATGAAGATTTCGGCCCGGTTGGGTGAAGACGGCTCTAGGTAGGGTGATCTTCAGGGGGTTAGTGTTAGGTTTTTTTAAGGGAGGTTTGGGTGGGTTAGAGTAGGGGTATGTGGGTGGTGGGTTTTAATGTTGGGGGGTTTGTATTTTTTTTTATAGGTAAAAGAGCTGATTACTTTGGGGCAATTCCCCCTCAAAAAGCCCTTTTAAGGGCTGGTAAAAGAGCTGGTTACTTTGTAATTTAGAATAGGGTAGGGCATTTTTTTTATTAGGGGGCTTAGATTCGGTGTAATTAGTTTAAACTTCTTGTAATTCTTTTTTATTTTCTGTAATTTAGTGTTTGCTTTTTTGTACTATAGTTTAGTGTATTTAATTTAATTTTAGGTCATTGTAGGTAATTTATTTAATTTATTTAATGATAGTGTAGTGTTAGGTTTAATTGTAACTTAGGTTAGGATTTATTTTACAGGT
Organism: Bombina bombina; assembly: GCF_027579735.1. Taxonomy (NCBI): domain Eukaryota; kingdom Metazoa; phylum Chordata; class Amphibia; order Anura; family Bombinatoridae; genus Bombina; species Bombina bombina. The sequence continues at coordinate 970,066,585 of NC_069499.1, read as the reverse complement.
AATTTTGTAAGTATTTTAGCTAGGTAGCTATTAAATAGTTATTAACTATTTAATAGCTATTCTACCTATTTAAAATAAATACAAAGTTGCCTGTAAAATAAAAATAAATCCTAAAATAGCTACAATATAATTAATAGTTATATTGTAGCTATCTTAGGGTTTATTTTACAGGTAAGTATTTAGTTTTAAATAGGAATAATTTAGTTAATAATAGTAAGTTTTATTTAGATTTATTAAGATAATATTATAGTTAGGGGGTGTTAGTGTTAGACTTAGGTTTAGGGGTTAATAAGTTTAATATAGGTGGCGGCGGGGTCTGGGAGCGGCGGTTTAGGGGTTAAACATTAAATTTAGTTGTGGCGGGGTCTAGGAGCGGCGGTTTAGGGGTTAATGAGTTTAATGTAGGTTGCGGTTGGCTCCTGGTGCGGCGGTTTAGGGGTTAAACAATTTATTTAGTTGCGGCGGGGCCTGGGATCCGCAGGATAGGGTTTAATAACTTGAATATAGGTGGTGGCGGTGTAGTGGGGGGCAGGATAGTGGTTAATAACTTTAATATAGGTGGCGGTTGGCTCCTGGTGCGGCGGTTTAGGGGTTAAACAATTTATTTAGTTGCGGCGGGGCCTGGGATCCGCAGGATAGGGTTTAATAACTTGAATATAGGTGGTGGCGGTGTAGTGGGGGGCAGGATAGGGGTTAATAACTTTAATATAGGTGGTGGTTGGCTCCTGGTGCGGCGGTTTAGGGGTTAAACAATTTATTTAGTTGCGGCGGGGCCTGGGATCCGCAGGATAGGGTTTAATAACTTGAATATAGGTGGTGGCGGTGTACTGGGGGACAGGATAGTGGTTAATAGGTATGATGTAGGTGGTGGCGAGGTCCGGGAGCGGTGGTTTAGGGGTTAATACATTTATTATAGTTGTGGCGGTTTAGGGGGTAATAACGTTATTTAGTTGTGGGGGGCTCCGGGATCGGCGGTTTAGGGGGTAAAACAGTGTAGTTTAGTGTGGGTGCTTAGTGACAGGCTATCAAAAAAGCTACAAAGAAGCCGATGAGCAGCGAGATCGATGACTCTCAGTTAACAACAGTCCGCTGCTCATCGCTCCGTACTTGGTGAGCGGCTTCTTGACAGATTTTTTGATAACTTTGGCGTACGTATTCAGGTCCGTGGCGGCGATGGTAGGCGAGATTAGGCAAGCGAATTGGGCCGGCGAATGCAGTTAAGTAGACGGCTTCATAACTAGAGGCCTAAGTCTCCTATTGGGGCTTCCCACTGTGAAGCATGGTCAGGATTAGTGCAGCTCTCCATCAAGCTAGAGGGTAAGTATAAGGCTACAGGTGAATTCTTTTACCTGTAGCAAAGGAATATTTACATTCGTTGAACGAAAACAAATGTAAATGATCCCCAAATATTCAGTGTTCATTTTGTTTTAAACAAAACGTGTACTGAATATTGCAACCAATGAATAGTCTGAAAAACGAATTTTTCAGAATAATCGTTCCAAAAGATTAGTCTGAAATGAATTTACAAAATCAATACCGAATGAGCCAGCAGACAAATATTATGCAAAAAAAAATATTTTAAGAATATTTCTTCTGAAAGTTTAATCAGAAAATAATTTTTCGTTGCTGCACAAGTCTAGTTTAATATATCGGCAAAAGTTCCAAACCTCACTGTACAGAAGAAAGTTTCTCTTTGCTGAATTTCAATTACTGTAGGACGATGGCAAAACTAGCATCTAGATACTGTATCGTGGTTTTCAAAAACATGATTTTGGACCTTTTGTTTTCAGTAAAAACCTGTGCAAAAGATCTTGGTGGCCTGTAAAGACAGAACAACAATCTGTTATATCCAGAGCACAAATATGTGATAGCAATCCCATTTAAGAAGATGAGGTCACTGCAACTTACTAATAAAGAGAATCATTTTAAGCATGTAATTGCTAAATGTCATTGCTAGATATCGCCATTCTGATTTCCATTTTATCCCATTTTATGATCTTTTTAGCAGTACTCAACATAACGTACTTGTCTATTAAATACATATACATATGGAAATGTGTGTCCCGTTCATTACTAGTGATGTCGCGAACCTAAAATTTCCAGTTCGTGAACGGCAGACTCGAACTTCCGGTATTGTTCGCGAACCCGCAAACAGCGCAAACCGCCATTGAATTCAATAGGCAGGCGAAATTTAAAACCTACAAGGACTCTTTCTGGTCACAATAGTGATGGAAAAGTTGTTTCAAGGGTACTAACACCTCGACTGTGGCATGCTGGAGGGGGATCCCTGGCAAAACTCCCATGGAAAATTACATAGTTTATGCAGAGTCTGCTTTTAACCCATAATGGGCCTAAATCAACTAACATTCCCAAATTGTTTGCAATAACGTGCTTTAAAACATCAGTTAAGATGTCGTATCTATCAGGTAGTGTAAGGGTAACGGCCGCATCACAGTGACAGAGCAAACTCCAAGTGTTACGCACCGCAATCAACCGCAAACAGTCCACTTGCACAACCACGAGATAGATAGATTTGATAGATAGATAGATACATAGATAACATAGCTCAATTGATGCAATATACATATGATCGATACACTGTACATAGCTCAATAGATGCAATATACATTCGATCGATATGAATTACATCGATCAATAGATGCAATATACATTTGATAGATAAGAATGTTATCGAATCAAAGATGCAATATACATTTTATAGATACGAATGACATCAACCAAAATATGTAATATACATTTTATAGATACGAATTACATCGATCAATAGATGCAATCTACATTTGATCGATATGTTTGATAGTTCGATCGATTTGATATATAAATAAATGGATTTGAAATATATATAATTTCCCTGACAGAGTATAACAATAAGACATGTGGTCTGTGACCCGTGGTGTGTTAAGTAGTAATATTCTTAACATTTTACTACAACCTGTTACTCCCCCTATCAGATGAGGTCTATATGGCCTTCATTTGTGGAACCGGGAGATGGAAGATGATTGTTCTGTCCTCCTACTTCAAATTTGTCAGAAACACAAGTGGCTGTCTCAAAACATCCCGGACAGAAGATAGATCGATAGATAGGATAGATAGATAGATATACATAGATTGATAGTTAGATAGAATCGATAGAAGAGAAATAGATAGATTTGTTAGATATATAATTACCCTGATAAAGTCTAATAATTAAACATGCGTTCTTGGACCCAACTAGGTTGTGTTAAGTAGTACTATTCTTCGCACTTTCAGCCCTGTAACTCCCCCTATTGGTGGAGGTCTATATGGCGGTTATGATTACCCTGACAAAGTATAACAACAAGACACACTGTCTGGGACCGATGGTAATTTTGTTGTGTTAAGTAAAACTTTTCTTATCACTTGAATCCCTCTTACCCCCCCTTTTGTTGGAGATCTATATGGCCTGCATGATTAGCCAGACAAAGTATAATAATAAAACATCTGGTCTTGGACCCATGGTAATTAGGTTGTGTTTAAGTAGTACTATTCTTATAACTGTAATCCCTGTTACTCCCCCTATCAAGGGACGTCTATATGGCCTGCATGATTACCCTGACAAAGTATAACATCAAGACACACGGTGTTGGACCCATGATAACTAGCTTGTGTTAATTAGTACTTTTCTTAGCACTTTAATCCCTGTTACCCCCCCCCCCTATCAGGGGTGGTCTATATGGCCTGCCTGATTACCCTGAAAAAATATAATAATAAGACATGCGGTCTGGTACCCATTTTAACTAGGTTGTGTTTTAAGTACTACCATTCTTAGCACTTTAATCTCTGTAACTCCCCCTATTTGGTGAGGTCTATACAGCCTGGATGATTACCCATACAAAATATAATAATAAGACATCTGCTCTTGGTCTGCGACCCATGTTAACTATGTTGTGTTAATTAGTAATGTCCTTAGCATTTTAATAGCTGTTACTCATACTCACCCTATCGGTGGAGATCTATATGGCCTGCATGATTACCCTTACAAAATATAATAACCAAACATATGCTCTGGGACCCATGGTAAGTAGGTTGTGTTAAGTAGTACTGTTCTTTGCAGTTTAATACCTGTTGCAACACCAAATGGTGGCAGGTCTATCTGGCCTTCATGATTAGCTGCACCCAAACCCCAAAAAAAGCTGAGTGGTCTTAGACTAACACCCGTGGCTAACTCGGTTGTTTCAATTAGTACTATTCTTAGCACTTTCATCCCTGTTACGGGTGGTCTACATGGCCATCATGATTAGCTGAACAAAATACTACAATCCAACCTTTGCTCAGTCTTCATAGGCCCTTCATTGGCTGTATTTTGATAGTACAGTTCTTATTATTTTTATAGCTGATACAACACCGAATGGTGGCAGCTCTATATGGCCTGCATGATTAGCCACACCCAAAACAAAAATAAATCCAAGCGGTCTTGGATTAACACCCATGGCTAACTCTGTTGTTTCAAGTAGTACTATTCTTAGCACTTTCACCTCATCATCCCTGTTACTTCCAGGACTCTCGGTGGTGGTCTACATGGCCATCATTGGCTGTATTTTGGTAGTACTGTTCTTATTAGTTTAATACCTGATACAACACCGAATGGTGGCAGCTCTATATGGCCTGCATGATTAGCCGCACCCAAAGCCAAAAAAAAGCCAAGCGGTCTTGCACTAACACCCATGGCTAACTCTGTTGTTTCAAGTTGTACTATTCTTAGCACTTTCATCTCATCCCTGTTACTTCCAGGACTCTCGGTGGTGGTCTACATGGCCATCATGATTAGCCTAACCAAATGCTACAATCCAACCTTGGCTCAGTCTTCATAAGGCCCTTCATTGGCTATATTTTAGTAGTACTGTTCTTATTAGTTTAATACCTGATACAACACCGAATGGTGGCAGGTCTATTTGGCCTGCATGATTAGCCGCACCCAAAGCCAAAAAAATAGTCAAGCGGTCTTGCACTAACACCCATGGCTAACTCTGTTGTTTCAAGTTGTACTATTCTTAGCAATTTCATCTCATCCCTGTTACTTCCAGGACTCTCGGTGGTGGTCTACATGGCCATCATGATTAGCCCAACCAAATGCTACAATCCAACCTTGGCTCAGTCTTCATAAGGCCCTTCATTGGCTGTATTTTAGTAGCACTGTTCTTATTAGTTTAATACCTGATACAACACCGAATGGTGGCAGGTCTATATGGCCTGCATGATTAGCCGCACCCAAAGCCAAAAAAATAGCCAAGCGGTCTTGCACTAACACCCATGGCTAACTCTGTTGTTTCAAGTTGTACGATTCTTAGCACTTTCATCACATCCCTGTTACTTCCAGGACTCTCTGTGGTGGTCTACATGGCCATCATGATTATCCTCACCAAAATATAACAACAATACATGCGTGCAGGGAACCATGGTAAGGTTACTTCCTTTCGCAAAATCGAGTATAACAGTTGCAGGCAGAGGTTCTGACCCTGCATTATGGCTGCACCTCTTCCTAAAAGAGGCATGCGTTACAGAGTCTGTGGGCATGTATGCAAAGAGCTGGCCTGCCTAAAAAGAGGAGCAAGGCTGTACAGGTTGTTCTCCTTCAGCCGTTTTATATGCTGTCCCACGGCCACGACCCTCAACAACCACAACAGAATGAAACACCACATATGCCATCCTTTTGAACAACAGAGTACAGGAATGGCATTGATTTTAGTTACACAGCGATATTTATTATGAATCATGAAATTGAAAACAAAAACATGATTGGACACCCAGTACAGTACAGGTCATTCTCCTTCAGCCTTTTTAGAATAGTGTTCCGGACCCCCAACAAAAACAACAGCAGGAAAGAGGACATATGGCATCCTTTTGAACAATAGATGACAGGTAAGGCATAGATTTTAGAAAGCCATAGATCATTTTTTTGCAACTGTGAAATAAAAAAAAAACATTGATTGGACACCCAGCACACTTCTTTATCCTTCGGCCTTTTTTTAAGAGGCTCCAGGAGCCTCAACCGAAACAACAGCATGAAAGAGGACATATGGCATCCTTGTGAACAATTGATTAAAGTTAAGGCATTGATTTTAGAATCCCAGAGATAATTTATATAAACCGGGAAATAGAAAAAAACATTGATTGGACACCCAGTACACTTCTTTATCCTTAGGCCTTTTTATAAGAGGCTCCCTGAGCCTCAACAGAAAAAACATAATGAAAGAGGACATATGGCATCCTTTTGAATAATAGATTACAGGAAAGGCATTGATTTTAGAAACCCAGAGATCATTAGTTGCAACCGGGAAATAGAAAAAAAACATTGATTAGACACCCAGTACACTTATTTATCCTTAGGCCTTTTTATAAGAGGGTCCCGGAGCCTCAACAGAAAAAACATCATGAAATAGGACATATGGCATCCTTTTGAATAATAGATTACAGTAAAGGCATAGATTTTAGAAACCCAGAGATCATTAGTTGCAACTGGGAAATAGAAAAAAACATTGATTAGACACCCAGTACACTTATTTATCCTTAGGCCTTTTTAATAAGAGGGTCCCGGAGCCTCAACCGAAACAACAGCATGAAAGAGGACATATGTCATCCTTTTGAATAATAGATTACAGGAAAGGCATTGATTTTAGAATCCCAGAGATAATTTATATAAACCGGGAAATAGAAAAAAACATTGATTGGACACCCAGTACACTTCTTTATCCTTAGGCCTTTTTATAAGAGGCTCCCGGAGCCTCAACAGAAAAAACATAATCAAAGAGGACATATGGCATCCTTTTGAATAATAGATTACAGGAAAGGCATTGATTTTAGAAACCCAGAGATCATTAGTTGCAACCGGGAAATAGAAAAAAAACATTGATTAGACACCCAGTACACTTATTTATCCTTAGGCCTTTTTATAAGAGGGTCCCGGAGCCTCAACAGAAAAAACATCATGAAATAGGACATATGGCATCCTTTTGAATAATAGATTACAGTAAAGGCATAGATTTTAGAAACCCAGAGATCATTAGTTGCAACTGGGAAATAGAAAAAACATTGATTAGACACCCAGTACATTTATTTATCCTTAGGCCTTTTTAATAAGAGGGTCCCGGAGCGTCAACCGAAACAACAGCATGAAAGAGGACATATGTCATCCTTTTAAATAATAGATTACAGGAAAGGCATTGATTTTAGAATCACAGAGATCATTTATATGACCCGGGAAATAGAAAAAAACATTCATTGGACACCCAGTACACTTCTTTATCCTTAGGCCTTTTTATAAGAGGCTCCCGGAGCCTCAACAGAAAAAAAATAATGAAAGAGGACATATGGCATCCTTTTGAATAATAGATTACAGGAAAGGCATTGATTTTAGAAACCCAGAGATCATTAGTTGCAACCGGGAAATAGAAAAAAAACATTGATTAGACACCCAGTACACTTATTTATCCTTAGGCCTTTTTATAAGAGGGTCCCGGAGCCTCAACAGAAAAAACATCATGAAATAGGACATATGGCATCCTTTTGAATAATAGATTACAGGAAAGGCATAGATTTTAGAAACCCAGAGATCATTAGTTGCAACTGGGAAATAGAAAAAAACATTGATTAGACACCCAGTACACTTATTTATCCTTAGGCCTTTTTAATAAGAGGGTCCCGGAGCCTCAACCGAAACAACAGCATGAAAGAGGACATATGGCATCCTTTTGAATAATAGATTACAGGAAAGGCATTGATTTTAGAATCACAGAGATCATTTATATGACCCGGGAAATAGAAAAAAACATTGATTGGACACCCAGTACACTTCTTTATCCTTAGGCCTTTTTGTAAGAGGCTCCCGGAGCCTCAACAGAAAAAAACATCATGAAAGAGGACATATGGCATCCTTTTGAATAATAGATTACAGTAAAGGCATAGATTTTAGAAACCCAGAGATCATTAGTTGCAACTGGGAAATAGAAAAAAACATTGATTAGACACCCAGTACACTTATTTATCCTTAGGCCTTTTTAATAAGAGGGTCCCGGAGCCTCAACCGAAACAACAGCATGAAAGAGGACATATGTCATCCTTTTGAATAATAGATTACAGGAAAGGCATTGATTTTAGAATCCCAGAGATAATTTATATAAACCGGGAAATAGAAAAAAACATTGATTGGACACCCAGTACACTTCTTTATCCTTAGGCCTTTTTATAAGAGGCTCCCGGAGCCTCAACAGAAAAAACATAATCAAAGAGGACATATGGCATCCTTTTGAATAATAGATTACAGGAAAGGCATTGATTTTAGAAACCCAGAGATCATTAGTTGCAACCGGGAAATAGAAAAAAAACATTGATTAGACACCCAGTACACTTATTTATCCTTAGGCCTTTTTATAAGAGGGTCCCGGAGCCTCAACAGAAAAAACATCATGAAATAGGACATATGGCATCCTTTTGAATAATAGATTACAGTAAAGGCATAGATTTTAGAAACCCAGAGATCATTAGTTGCAACTGGGAAATAGAAAAAACATTGATTAGACACCCAGTACATTTATTTATCCTTAGGCCTTTTTAATAAGAGGGTCCCGGAGCGTCAACCGAAACAACAGCATGAAAGAGGACATATGTCATCCTTTTAAATAATAGATTACAGGAAAGGCATTGATTTTAGAATCACAGAGATCATTTATATGACCCGGGAAATAGAAAAAAACATTCATTGGACACCCAGTACACTTCTTTATCCTTAGGCCTTTTTATAAGAGGCTCCCGGAGCCTCAACAGAAAAAAAATAATGAAAGAGGACATATGGCATCCTTTTGAATAATAGATTACAGGAAAGGCATTGATTTTAGAAACCCAGAGATCATTAGTTGCAACCGGGAAATAGAAAAAAAACATTGATTAGACACCCAGTACACTTATTTATCCTTAGGCCTTTTTATAAGAGGGTCCCGGAGCCTCAACAGAAAAAACATCATGAAATAGGACATATGGCATCCTTTTGAATAATAGATTACAGGAAAGGCATAGATTTTAGAAACCCAGAGATCATTAGTTGCAACTGGGAAATAGAAAAAAACATTGATTAGACACCCAGTACACTTATTTATCCTTAGGCCTTTTTAATAAGAGGGTCCCGGAGCCTCAACCGAAACAACAGCATGAAAGAGGACATATGGCATCCTTTTGAATAATAGATTACAGGAAAGGCATTGATTTTAGAATCACAGAGATCATTTATATGACCCGGGAAATAGAAAAAAACATTGATTGGACACCCAGTACACTTCTTTATCCTTAGGCCTTTTTGTAAGAGGCTCCCGGAGCCTCAACAGAAAAAAACATCATGAAAGAGGACATATGGCATCCTTCTGAATAATAGATTACAGGAAAGGCATAGATTTTAGAAACCCAGAGATCATTAGTTGCAACCGGGAAATAGAAAAAAACATTGATTAGACACCCAGTACATTTATTTATCCTTTGGCCTTTTTAATAAGAGGGTCCCGGAGCCTCAACTGAAACAACATCATGAAAGAGGACATATGGCATGCTTTTGAATAATAGATTACAGGAAATGCATTGATTTTAGAATCCCAGAGATCATTTATATGACCCGGGAAATAGAAAAAAACATTGATTGGACACCCAGTACACTTCTTTATCCTTAGGACTTTTGATAAGAGGCTCCCGGAGCCTCAACAGAAAAAACGTAATGAAAGAGGACATATGGCATCCTTTTGAATAATAGATTACAGGAAAGGCATAGATTTTAGAAACCCAGAGATCATTAGTTGCAACCGGGAAATAGAAAAAAACATTGATTACACACCCAGTACACTTATTTATCCTTAGGCCTTTTTAATAAGAGGGTCCCGGAGCCTCAACCGAAACAACAGCATGAAAGAGGACATATGGCATCCTTTCGAATAATAGATTACAGGAAAAGCATTGATTTTAGAATCCCAGAGATCATTTATATGACCCAGGAAATAGAAAAAAACATTGATTGGACACCCAGTACACTTCTTTATCCTTAGGCCTTTTTATAAGAGGCTCCCAGAGCCTCAACAGAAAAAACATCATGAAAGAGGACATATGGCATCCTTTTGAATAATAGATTACAGGAAAGGCATAGATTTTAGAAACCCAGAGATCATTAGTTGCAACTGGGAAATAGAAAAAAACATTGATTAGACACTCAGTACACTTATTTATCCTTAGGCCTTTTTAATAAGAGGGTCCCGGAGCCTCAACCGAAACAACAGCATGAAAGAGGACATATGGCATCCTTTTGAATAATAGATTACAGGAAAGGCATTGATTTTAGAATCCCAGAGATCATTTATATGACCCGGGAAATAGAAAAAAACATTGATTGGACACCCAGTACACTTCTTTATCCTTAGGCCTTTTTATAAGAGGCTCTCGGAGCCTCAACAGAAAAAACATCATGAAAGAGTACATATGGCATCCTTTTAAATAATAGATTACAGGAAAGGCATAGATTTTAGAAACCCAGAGATCATTAGTTGCAACTGGGAAATAGAAAAAAACATTGATTAGACACCCAGTACCCTTATTTATACTTAGGCCTTTTTAATAAGAGGGTCCCGGAGCCTCAACCAAAACAACAGCATGAAGGAGGACATATGGCATCCTTTTGAATAATAGATTACAGGAAAGGCATTGATTTTAGAATCCCAGAGATCATTTATATGACCCGGGAAATAGAAAAAAACATTGATTGGACACCCAGTACACTTCTTTATCCTTAGGCCTTTTTATAAGAGGCTCCCGGAGCCTCAACCAAAACAACAGCATGAAAGAGGACATATGGCATCCTTTTGAATAATAGATTACAGGAAAGGCATTGATTTTAGAAACACAGAGATAATTAGTTGCAACCGGGAAATCTAAAAGAACATTGATTAGACACCCAGTACACTTATTTATCCTTAGGCCTTTTTAGCAGAGGCTCCAGGACCCTCAACAAAACCAGCAGCAGGAAAGAGGACATATGGCATCCTTTTGAAAATTAGATTACAGGAAAGGCATTGATTTTAGAAACCCTGGGATAATTTGTTGCAACTGGGAATTTGAATCAAACAAATGATTCGATGGACAACCAGTACACTTCTTTCTCCTTAGCCCTTTTTATAAGAGGGTCCAGGACCCTCAAACAAAACACCAGCAGGAAAGAGGACGTATGGCATCCTTTTGAACAACAGAGTACAGGTGCAGCATTGATTTTACAAACCCAGAGATAATTTTGGGCAAATGTGAAATAGAAAAAAAAATTGAGTGGACACCCAGTACACCTCTTTCTCCTTAGGCCTTTTTATAAGAGGGTCCAGGACCCTTAAACAAAATATCAGCAGGAAAGAGAACATATGGCATCCTTTTGAACAATAGAGTACTGGTACGGCATTGATTTTACAAACCCACAGATAATTGTTTGGAAAAGTGAAATTGCCCCAAAAAAACATGCTTGGACTCCCACTCCAGGTCGTTCTCCTTTAGCCTTTTTATAAGAGGGTCCAGCACCCTCAACAGAAAAAACTGCAGGAAACACCACCACATATGCCATCCTTTTGCACAAGCGAGTACAGGTATGGCATCCATTTTAGAAACCCGGATATAATTGAGAGGAACCAGGAACATTTTTCTAAAAATTTGCTGGGGCACCCATTACAGGTCGTTCTCCTTCAGCCTTTTTATACCATGGGCCACGACCCGCAACAGGCACAACAGCATGAAACACCACATATGCCACCCTTTTGCACAATAGAGTACAGGTATGGCATAGATGGAATATGGAGATAATTTAGAGCAACCAAGAGACGGATAAAGATGCTTGGTTGGTCCTCCTTCAAATTTGTGGCATTTTGCGTTCAATTTAATGGTCCACTAGATATGAGTGGTGTGCTAAGTTGTACTATTCGTAACAGTTTAATCACTAGTGTTATGTGCCTTATTTTTTTTATTTGAGTTTTGTACCCACAGAGCTGCAGCAGAGGCCAGAAAAATTAGGAATGTACAAATTGATGTTTGTAAAACATTTATAAAGTGCCCTAAAAGCTTGTGGCTTGAACACTAGTTGTTGGCGGATAAATCAAGCAAGTCCTCCAGCTTTATAACAAAAAAAAAAGGCCAGCCTGTGTACCAGTTGTAGCCCAAGCCAGCTCATCTCCTCATCAGGCCTTTTTTATTCAAATGTATCGCCCAATGTCAGTCCCTTCGGGATCCAGCCCTCATTCATTTTTATAAAAGTGAGATAGTCAAGGTTTTTTTGACCTAGGCGACTTCTCTTCTCAGTGACAAAACCTCCTGCTGCACTGAAAGTCCTTTCGGACAGGACACTTGAAGCGGGGCAGGCCAGAAGTTCCATTGCAAATTGGGATAGCTCAGGCCACAAGTCCAGCCTGCACACCCAGTAGTCAAAGGGTCCATCACTCCTGAGAGTGTCAAGATCCGCAGTTAAAGCTAGGTAGTCTGCTACCTGTCGGTTGAGTCTTTCTCTAAGGCTGGATCCCGAAAGGCTCTGATGGTGCATGGGAGTTTAAAAGGTATGCATGTCCTCCATCAACAAGACGTCAGGAAAGCGTCCTGTCCTTGCCGCCGTGGTTGTGGGAGGAGGAGGATTAATTTCATCTCTTCCCCTGTTACATTCCCGTGGTGCTGTGACATCACCCTTATACACTGTGTAAAGCATAGTTTTTAATTTATTCTTAAAATGCTCCATCCTTTCTGACTTGCGGGAATTTGGTAACATTTCAGGCACTTTATGCTTATAACGGGGGTCGAGGAGCATGGACACCCAGTACAGGTCGTTCTCCTTCAGCTTTTTTATACAAGGGTCCCTCAACAGGCACGACAGCATGAAAGAACCCATTTAAACAAGGTTGGATGCTGAGCTAATCATGTCCCGTTCCTCCTCCTCACTGATCTCACTGATGGTATCTTCTTCCTCCCAGCCACATACAACACCACGGGTACCAGAGAGGTGACAACAACGAGCACCCTGGGATGCTTGTTGTGCTCGGTCTTCCTCCTCCTCCTCCTCCTCCTCAAAACCACATTCCTCCTCTGACTCCTCTTCCTCACAATCCTCTTCCTGCGTTGCCACAGGTCCAGCAAGCGATGCTGATTCGGCTGTTTGTGGGGGTGATGGACACCACAACTCTTCCTCTTCCTCTTCACGCTCATCTACTGCCTGATCCAGCACTCTTCGCAGGGCACGCTCCAGGAAGAAAACAAATGGTATGATGTCGCTGATGGTGCCTTCGGTGCGACTGACAAGGCTTGTCACCTCCTCAAAAGGACGCATGAGCCTACAGGCATTGCGCATGAGCGTCCAGTAATTTGGAAAAAATATCCCCAGCTCCCCAGAGGCTGGCCTAGCACCCCAGTCATACAAATACTCATTAACAGCTTTTTCTTGTTGGAGCAGGCGGTCAAACATTAGGAGTGTTGAATTCCACCGTGTCGGGCTGTCGCAAATCAAGCGCCTCACTGGCAGGTTGTTTCGACGCTGGATATCGGACAAGTGCGTCATGGCCGTGTAGGAATGCCTGAAATGGCCACACACCTTCCTGGCCTGCTTCAGGATGTCCTGTAAGCCTGGGTACTTCTGGACAAATCGTTGTACAATTAGATTACACACATGTGCCATGCACGGCACATGTGTCAACTTCCCCAATTTCAATGCTGCCACCAAATTACTTCCATTGTCAGAAACAACCTTGCCAATCTCCAGTTGGTGCAGAGTCAGCCACTGATCCACCTGTGTGTTCAGGGCAGCCAGGAGTGCTGGTGCGGTGTGACTCTCCGCTTTCAGGCAAGTCAACCCCAAGACGGCCTGACACTGCCGTACCCGGGATGTAGCATAGTACCTGGGGAGCTGGGGGGGGTGCCATAGATGTGAAGCAAGATGCAGAAGTTGAAGAGTACTCAGCTGAGGAAGAGGTTATGGAAGAGGATGGAGTAGGAGGAGTAGAGGAGGTAGCAGCAGGCCTGCCTGCAAGTCGTGGCGGTGTCACCAACTCATCTGCAGAGCCACGCATTCCATGCTTGTCAGAAGTCAGCAGGTTTACCCAATGCGCAGTGTAGGTGATATACCTGTCCTGACCATGCTTTGCAGACCAGCTATCCATGGTCATATGGACCCTTGCCCCAACGCTGTGTGCCAGACATGCCATAACTTCTTTTCTCACAACAGAGTACAGGTTTGGGATTGCCTTTTGTGAAAAGAAATTTCTGCCAGGTACCTTCCACTGCAGTGTCCCAATAGATACAATTTTTTTGAAAGCATCAGCCTCCACCAGCTTGTAGGGTAAAAGCTGGTGGGCTAAGAGTTCAGACAAGCCAGCTGTCAGACGCCGGGCAAGGGGGTGACTTTGAGAAATTGGCTTCTTACGCTCAAACATGTCCTTGACAGACACCTGACTGTAGGCAGATGACCAGGAACTGCTACGTAAGAGAGACTGAGTGGAGGATGGTTGAGAGGGGGCAAGGAGGACAGCACTGGTTGACGTGGCTGAAGATGCTGGAGCAGGAGGAGGAGGGCGGCTTTCACTTTGTGTGCTGCTTCTACTCATGTGTTCTTCCCATCTGCTTTTGTGATGGGAGACCATGTGCCTTCACAAAGCAGTTGTACCTAGGTGGGTGTTGGACTTCCCATGACTCAGTTTCTTTTGGCAAAGGTTGCAAATGGCATCGCTGTTGTCAGAGGCAGACACACAAAAAAAATGCCACACTGCTGAGCTCTGCGTTGACTAGCTTCTTGAGATGACCTCCCCATGCTTCCAAATCGTCTCCTCCTCTCTGTGTCCCCCTCTTCTTCTTCTCTTCTAGCAGGCACCCACGTGACATCCACCGACACATCATCATCAACCGCTTCACTTGTATCTGAAACATCAAGAAAGGAAGCAGCAGCAGGTACAACATCATCATCATCATCACACCGTACCTCCATGTCGGTAATGCTGCCTGACTGAGTCTGATCACTATTATCTACATCCTCTGTCAATGATGGTTGCGCATCACTCATTTCTTCCAAATGATGTGTCAATAACTCCTGTGACAGATCAAGTGAAGCGGCTGTGGTGCTAGTGTTGGCGACAGGCGGGGGAGTGGCACTGGTCACTTGAGACCTGCCCAAAGCACAGCTGGACTTAGATGGTGCATCAAGGTTAGGAGGACTAGCAGCGGAAGCTGAAGAAGATTGGGTGTCCTGTGTTAGCCATTCAACTAGGTCCTCTTCAGAAGTTTTTGCATCCCCCCTGGCACCCGGCGTCTGAACAATGTGCATATTTGTAGGGTCTAAAGGAATGACAGCACCACGGCCACGACCACGGAATCTGCGGGATGGCCTGCCTCTGCCTGTCATTTTTTTTAAAATGGACACTAAAAATACTTTTACACCGATTGAATGGTGGCACTGTGAAAGTGGGCACAGTATACGCTGTGAGACTGACAACAACAGAAAAGACAGATGTTTTAAAAATCACAAATTGTTAATTTTTTAAAATATTACAAGTACTGTGACAACAAATATGATTGTTTGGCACTAGTTGGCAAATGGGCCTGTCTGGCACACACTCTGGGAGAAAGGAAACTGCAATTCAATGGCACTAGGAGACTGAAGAATCACAGTCAAAACAGTTATGATTAACAAAAATTCCAATACTGTTACAATAAATACGATTGGTGGCACTAATTGGCTAGTTGGGACTGGCACACAGGCAGGCAGGCAGGCAGGAGGAAAATGCAATTCAAGGGCACTAGTAGACTGCAGATTGACAGTCAAAACAGTGATGATTGACACATTTTGCAATAGTGTTAAAAGAAATATGATTGCTGGCACTAATTGGATAGTTGGGCCTGGCACACAGGCTGGCAGGCAGTAGAAAAGTGCAATTCTATGGCACGAGCAAACTGAGGATTAAGATCAACAATCAAATTTTTTTAATTTTAATTAGTCACTATACTGTGACAACAATTATGATTGGTGTAAATAGTTGGCAAGACGGCCTGGCACAAAAGGCTGGCAGGCAGGAGGTAAATGCAATTCAAGGACACTATGAGACTGAATACTGACAGTCAAAACAGTGATGAGTGACAATTTTTGCAATACTGTTAAAAGAAATATGATTTCTGGCAATAATTGGCTAGGTGGGCCTGGCACACAGCAGGCTGCAAGGCAGGAGGAAAGTGAAATTCAATGGCACCAGCAAACTGAGGATTCACAACTATTACCAAAAAATTTAATTTTTAATTACTAAGAATACTGTGACAACAAATATGATTGGTGTAAATATTTTGAAAGTAGGCCTGGCACACAGGCTTGGAAGGCAGTAGAAAAGTGCAATTCTATGGCACAAGCAAACTGAGGATTAAGATCAGCAATCAAGATTTTTTTAATTTAAATTAGTAACTATACTGTGACAACAATTATGATTGGTGTAAATAGTTGGCAAGACGGCCTGGCACAAAAGGCTGGCAGGCAGGAGGTAAATTCAATTCAAGGGCACTAGGAGACTGAATACTGACAGTCAAAACAGTGATGATTGAGAATTTTTGCAATACTGTTAAAAGAAATATGATTGCTGGCAATAATTGGCTAGGTGGGCCTGGCACACAGCAGGCTGCAAGGCAGGAGGAAAGTGCAATTCAATGGCACCAGCAAACTGAGGATTCACAACAACTATTACCAAAAATTTTAATTTTTAATTATTAAGAATACTGTGACAACAAATATGATTGGTGTAAATATTTTGAAAGAAGGCCTGGCACACAGGCTTGGAAGGCAGTAGAAAAGTGCGATTCTAATGCACGAGCAAACTGAGGATTAAGATCAACAATCAAGAATTTTTTAATTTTAATTAGTAACTATACTGTGACAAAAATGATGATTGGTGTAAATATTTGGCAAGACGGCCTGGCACAAAAGGCTGGCAGGCAGGAGGTAGATGCAATTCAAGGACACTAGGAGACTGATTACTGACAGTCAAAACAGTGAGGATTGACAATTTTTGCAATACTGTTAAAGAAATATGATTGCTGGCAATAATTGGCTAGGTGGGCCTGGCACACAGCAGGCTGCAAGGTAGGAGGAAAGGGCAATTCAATGGCACCAGCAAACTGAGGATTCACAACAACTATTACCAAAAATTTTAATTTTTAATTATTAAGAATACTGTGACAACAAATACGATTGGTGTAAATATTTTGAAAGTAGGCCTGGCACACAGGCTTGGAAGGCAGTAGAAAAGTGCAATTCTATGGCAAGAGCAAACTGAGGATTAAGATCAACAATCAAGAATTTTTTAATTTTAATTAGTAACTATACTGTGACAACAATTATGATTGGTGTAAATAGTTGGCAAGACGGCCTGGCACAAAAGGCTGGCAGGCAGGTGGTAAATGCAATTCAAGGACACTAGGAGACTGAATACTGACCGTCAAAACAGTGATGATTGACAATTTTTGCAATACTGTTAAAAGAAATATGATTGCTGGCAATAATTGGCTAGGTGGGCCTGGCACACAGCAGGCTGCAAGGCAGGAGTAAAGTGCAATTCAATGGCACGAGCAAACTGAGGATTCACAACAACTATTAACAAAAATTTTAATTTTTAATTATTAAGAATACTGTGACAACAAATATGATTGGTGTAAATATTTTGAAAGTAGGCCTGGCACACAGGCTTGGAAGGCAGTAGAAAAGTGCAATTCTATGGCACAAGCAAACTGAGGATTAAGATCAACAATCAAAAATGTTTTAATTTTAATTAGTAACTATACTGTGACAACAATTATGATTGGTGTAAATAGTTGGCAAGACGGCCTGGCACAAAAGGCCGGCAGGCAGGTGGTAAATGCAATTCAAGGACACTAGGAGACTGAATGCTGACAGTCAAAACAGTGATGATTGACAATTTTTGCAATACTGTTAAAAGAAATATGATTGCTGGCAATAATTGGCTAGGTGGGCCTGGCACACAGCAGGCTGCAAGGCAGGAGGAAAGTGCAATTCAATGGCAAGAGCAAACTGTGGATTCACAACAACTATTAACAAAAATTTTAATTTTTAATTATTAAGAATACTGTGACAACAAATATGATTGGTGTTAATATTTTGAAAGTAGGCCTGGCACACAGGCTTGGAAGGCAGTAGAAAAGTGCAATTCTATGGCACGAGCAAACTGAGGATTAAGATCAACAATCAAAAATGTTTTAATTTTAATTAGTAACTATACTGTGACAACAATTATGATTGGTGTAAATAGTTGGCTAGACGGCCTGGCACAAAAGGCTGGCAGGCAGGAGGTAAATGCAATTCAATGGCACTAGGAGACTGAATATTTGCAGTCCAAAAAATTATGGCAGGCAGTAGGAAAGTGCAATTCAATGGCACAAGCAAACTGAGGAATCACAAGCGATCAATTTGGAATTTTAAAGATTAACAATACTTTTACAAAAACTAGGATTGGTGGCACTAATTGGCTAGTTTGTGCCTGGCACACAGGCTGCCAGGCAGGAGGAAACTGCAATTCAATGGCACTAGTAGACTGAATATTTGAAGTACAAAAAATTATGTTTTTTTATTTTTGGGATACTGTTCCAAGAATTATGATTGGTGCCACTAATTGGCTAGTTGAGCCTGGCACACAGGCTGGCAGATATGAGTCGTGGATGGTAGGTAGGGCAGGAATTTAACACAGTATGCTGCGTAAGTGACAAAAACACAGGCCTGATAGAAAATTAAGTTAGATTACACTAGCAAAATATTTTAAAATTTTAGATTTTAATATTAAAATTATGTTAAGAAGTACAATGCACATATGAGTGGTCGCACTGGCTGGCTGCTACGTAGGGCAGCAATTAACAACAGTTTGCTGTGTAAGTCAGATAGACAGTTAGACACAGGCCTGATAGAAAATAAAATTAGATTACACTAGCATAATGATTTAAAGACTTTTTTTGGGAATTTAAAGAAAAAGGTTAAGCACATACATATGAGTCGTAGCTGATAGCCTTGGAAGGGCAGCTATTAAAAATAGTAGGCTCTGTAAGTCAGATACACACACGCCTGATAGAAAATACTATTAAATTACACTAGAAAAATGATTTAAATTATTTTTTTTTGGGGGGGGGGGGGAATTAAAAAAAGGTTAAAAACATATGAGTCGTGGCTCATAGACTAGGGAGGGCAGCAAGTAAACACAGTAGGCTCTGTATGTCAGCAAAACACACAGGCCTGAAAGAAAATTATATTAGATTACACTATCAAACAAATTTAAACTTTTTTTTTTATATTTAAATTAAGGTGAAGAAGATATGAGTGCTGGGTGGCTACCTGGCACAGACCAATTAACCAAAAGACTGAAAAAAATGAGGTATATTAATGCTGAGTGAGCCTGACAGACACAGGCCTGATAGTAAATGTAATTAGATTACACTAGCAAAATATATATATATATTTTTTTTAATTTAAAATAATGTTATAAACTGATATTAACACTGGTGGCTGGCACAGAGCAATGAACCAGAGTATATGCTGTGTGACACAGGCCTGATAGAAAATGAAAAAAAATTACACTAACAAAATAATTAAAATTTTTGGTTAGTTAAATTTAAACTAATGTTGTTAGGGAGATATCAGTGGTGGCAGTAATCACAGCGTATGCTGTGAACCTTAAACAAACAGCCTGAAAGCCAGGCAAATGCTAATAAAAAATAAAATGAAAAAAATAAATAAATATAGGTTTAATGATTCTAGAACATATATTAATATATGCATCTAAAATGGTGCTTGTGACCATTTTAGAGATTATTGCACATGCACAAGATAATATAATTAATTCAAAATTAATTTTGAATATTTGCAAAAAATATTGAAAAGTCCAGTTTTGTACTTTATCAACTGCTTTTGGCTGTGAATTTCATGTGTCAATTTTGTTGTTGAAATATAGTGGTTGGGTGAATTATGACTGCTTAAGTCAATGGTGTCCATGCATCATATGAGTTACTTTTCTGCTAACTACTCAGATCTGATCCAAACTTTTCCCAAAACAGAAATTGTTATTGCTTGCATTGTGATGTCTCAGTACTTGAAAAACAGATAGCGGGAGATGAAGAACAGCTGCTAAATAGGATTGTAAAGATTGGATTCTACCCCATACATGGCCAGATTACAAGTGGATCGCTATCATTAGCGCTAGGAGAGTAAATGCGATTTTGAGATTGTGGTGTTCTTTACACTCAAAAACATATATTTGTCTGCACAAACTCGCTGTAATTTACACTCCCAAAATTTTCTATGAGTATCGCTGAGCGGTAATATGCGCTTGCATTACAAGTTGAAAGTAAATGTGATCGCTTAAATGCAATCGCATTTACCGCTCAAACCTTTGTCCGGATGAAACAATTGCACTAAACTTCACTATGAAACCCTAAACCAACACACCCACATTACAAACTACCCCTTTACACTATTAACCCTTAAACCTCAACACACCCCACTGCAAAGTAAGCTTCTACACTATTAACCCCTAAACCGTAACAGCCCCCACATCTCAAACTTTGCACTACACTACACTAAACAATAGTAATACCAGAAAATGGACAACATTTTGATAAATGAATACAACACAAGGTGGTATAAAAGATTTGTAGAAAAATAATATTTAATATTTGTAATACCAAAGAGACATAAGCATAAAAAATGCTGTATATTTAAAGGGGCTTATTCTATTTTTATGCTTGAATAGAATGCTGTAATTACTGACTGTTCTTGAAAGTTAATGCAGCTATTAATTGGTTTTTAATCAAAGGCAAGAAAAAGTTAATGCACAGAAGGGCCATAATTAGTTATATTGATTATCCCAATTATAAAGGGCTTTGTATATTTATGCTACACTGGAGATGGATAGTGTTTAAATGACAGTTAATGCTATGTTTTGCTTCAATACAGCTTATTCATCAAATGGAGCATTCGGCTAGATTACGAGTCTTGCGTTAGCCTTAAAAAGTAGCGTTGAGAGGTCCCAACGCTGCTTTTTAAGCCCACTGGTATTACGAGTCTGGCAGGTACACGTCTACCGCTCACTTTTCTTCCGCGACTCAAGCTTAGAGCAAATCCCCTTATGGAAATTGCGTATCCTATCTTTTTAATGGGACTTGCCTAACGCTGGTATTACAAGTCTTGGAAGAAGAGAGCGGTAGACCCTCTCCTGTCAAGACTCCTACCGCATTTAATAGTCAGTAGTTAAGAGTTTTATGGGCTAACGCCGTAACATAAAACTCTTAACTAAAGTGATAAAAGATACACTAACACTCATAAACTACCTATTAACCCCTAAACCGAGGCCCCCCCCCCCCCACATCGGAAACACTTTAATAAAGTTTTTAACCCCTAATCTGCTGACCGGTCATCGCCGCCACTTTATTAAATATATTAACTCCCGCCTCACAAACACTAGTTAAATATTATTAACCCCTAATGGGCCATCCCTAAGATCGCAGACACCTACCTACATTTATTAACCCCTAATCTGCCGACCACAACGTCGCTGCAACTATATTAAGTTTATTAACCCCTAAACCTAAGTCTAACCCTAACACCCCCCTAACTTAAATATAATTTAAATAAAAGTAAATAAAATTACTACAATTAAATAAAATAATCCTATTTAAAACTAAATACATATAAAATAAACCCTTAGCTAGCTACAATATAACTAATAGTTACATTTGTATCTAGCTTAGGGTTTATATTTATTTTACAGGCAACTTTGTATTTATTTTAACTAGGTACAATAGTTATTAAATAGTTATTAACTATTTAATGACTACCTAGTTAAAATAAGTACAAATGTACCTGTAAAATAATTCCTAACCTAAATTACAA
The DNA here is from genome assembly GCF_027579735.1 of Bombina bombina. NCBI lineage: Eukaryota > Metazoa > Chordata > Amphibia > Anura > Bombinatoridae > Bombina > Bombina bombina. The sequence goes on along the minus strand of NC_069499.1, from coordinate 970,044,651 downwards.
TTACACCTAACACTACACTATCATTAAATTAATTACATAAACTAACTACAATTAACTACAATTAAATAAAATAAACTAAAGTACAAAACAAAACAAAACACTAAATTACAGAAAATAAGAATTTTAAACTAATTACACCTAATCTAATCCCCCTAATAAAATAAAAAAGCCCCCAAAATAATAAAATTCCCTACCCTATACTAAATTACAAATAGCCCTTAAAAGGGCTTTTTGCGAGGCATTGCCCCAAAGTAATCAGCTCTTTTACCTGTAAAAAAAAAATACAATACCCCCTCACATTAAAACCCACACACCCAGCCCTACTCTAAAACCCTCTAAAACGGATCATCAGATCCGGGCAGAAGAGGACCTCCAGACGGGCAGAAGGCTTCATCCAGGTGGCTTCTTCTATCTTCATCCACCTGGAGCGGGACCATCTTGAAGACATCTGACGTGGAGCATCCATCCAGACCGACGACTACACAACGAATGATGGTTCCTTTAAATTACGTCATCCAAGATGGCGTTCCTTGAATTCCAATTGGCTGATAGGATTCCATCAGCCAATCGGAATTAAGGTAGGAAAAATCCTATTGGCTCATTGGATCAGCCAATAGGATTGACATTCAATCCTATTGGCTGATCCAATCAGCCAATAGGATTGAGCTCGCATTCTATTGGCTTTTCCAATCAGCCAATAGAATGCAAGCTCAATTCTATCGGCTGATTGCATCAGCCAATAGGATTTTTCCTACCTTAATTCCGATTGGCTGATAGAATCCTATCAGCCAATCAAAATTCAAGGGACGCCATCTTGGATGACGTCATTTAAAGGAACATTCATTCGACGGGAGTCGTCGGAAGAAGAGGATGCTCTGCGTCGGATGGCTTCAAGATGGACCCGCTCCGCTCCGGATGGATGAAGATAGAAGATGCAGCCTGGATGAAGCCTTCTGCCCATCTGGAGGACCTCTTCTGCCTGGATTGGATGAAGACTTCTGCCCCTCTGGAGGACCACTTGTGCCCGGCTGAGTGAAGACATCTCACGGTCGGGTGATCTTCAAGGGGGTAGTGTTAGGTTTTATTAAGGGGGGTATTGGGTTGGTTTTAGAGTAGGGTTGGGTGTGTGGGTGGTAGGTAGGTTTTAATGTGGCGGGGTATTGTATTTTTTTTACAGGTAAAAGAGCTGATTACTTTGGGGCAATGCCCCGCAAAAAGCCCTTTTAAGGGCTATTTGTAATTTAGTATAGGGTAGGGAATTTTATTATTTTGGGGGCTTTTTCATTTTATTAGGGGGATTAGATTAGGTGTAATTAGTTTAAAATTCTTGTAATTATTTTTTTATTTTCTGTAATTTAGTATTTGTTTTTTTTGTACTTTAGTTTATTTAATTTAATTGTAGTTAATTGTAGTTAGTTTATGTAATTAATTTAATGATAGTGTAGTGTTAGGTTTAATTGTAATTTAGGTTAGGAATTATTTTACAGGTAAATTTGTACTTATTTTAACTGGGTAGTTATTAAATAGTTAATAACTATTGTATCTAGGTAAAATAAATACAAAGTTGCCTGTAAAATAAATATAAACCCTAAGCTAGATACAAATGTAACTATTAGTTATATTGTAGCTACCTTAGGGTTTATTTTATAGGTAAGTATTTAGTTTTAAATAGGAATAATTTAGTTAATTGTAGTAATTTTATTTAGTTTTATTTAAATTATATTTAAGTTAGGGGGGTGTTAGGGTTAGGGTTAGACTTAGGTTTAGGGGTTAATAAATTTAATATAGTTGCGGCAACGATGGGGGAGGCAGATTAGGGGTTAATAAATGTAGGTAGGTTGAGGTGACATTGGGAGTGGCAGATTAGGGATTAATAAATAAAAAGTAGGTGTTGGCGATGTTCGGGGCAGCAGATTAGGGGTTCATAGGGATACTGTAGGTGTAGGCGGTGTCCAGAGCTGCAAATTAGGGGTTAATAATATAATGCAGGTATCGGCGATGTCGGGGGTGGCAGATTAGGGGTTAATAAGTGTAAGATTACGGGTTTTTAGATTCAGGGTTCATGTTAGGTAGTTAGGTGTAGACATACATTTTATTTCCCCGTAGGAATCAATGGGGCTGTGTTAGAAGTTGAATGCTGCTTTTTTGCAGGTGTTAGGTTTTTTTTCAGGTGAATCTGCCCCATTGTTTCCTATGGGGAAATCGTGCACAAGCACGTTTTTCCAGCTCACCGCTACCGAAAGCAACGCTGGTATTGAGGTGAGATGTGGAGCTAAATTTTGCTCTACGCTCACCTTTTTGAGGCTAACGCCGGGTTTAAAAAACCCCGTAATACCAGCTTTGTCTTAAGGGAGTGTTGAAAAAAAATGCTCGTTAGCAACGCACCCCTGTTACCGCAAAACTCATAATCTCGGTGATTGTTTCTTAATCTATTCCAAAGGTATGGAAATTAACCCTATGTTGTTAATTTAGACCCCCATGGGTGCCTGTTAACCAGTTGCCCTGGCCTCCCATCTGCTTAAAGGACCATTAACTACAAGAGAACTGCAAAAATCTACATATTTATAATAAAAAGACAATACAATAGTCTGAATTCCAAATGAGTAGGCTTTTTTTGGACAAATTTCAAAGCTACCTCAATTTTACCTGCCACCGTTATCATGCGAGAGCCATCAGCCAATCACAAATTCATGTACAGATATATTGTTCATACTAAGTAGCAGCTGGTGTCACAGAAAGTGCATAAATAAAAAGATGGTGCACATTTTGATAATGGGAGTACATGGAACGGTTGTTTTTTTTGTTTTTTTTTAAATTGTATGTTGTACCATTATTTTGACTTTACTGTTCCTTTAAGGCATTTTTTAAACTTCTGTCATCAGGGAGTGCAGCCAATCAGAAGCACCTCTGAAAATAAGCCGAGTGCACTCTAGTATCCTAGTAGCTTAAACTGCATTACACATCCTCTATATAACTTGCCAGCTTCAGACAAGACACTGGTAAACATTCTATTTATTTTCAATAGGGAAAATAGCAGCCGACCGACAAGAAAAAGCAGAAAAACATATCCTGGCTACCTATCAGTGGATAGGTAGCCAGGGCAACTAGCAAACAGGCACCCACTGGGTTGTGAACAACTTAGGTCAGATTACAAGTGGCATGCAGACTACAAGTCCATGGTAAATCAGATTTACAAGAGATGGTTTAGCAATGCCGACATCTCTCTAGTGCAGCACCCGTTACTTTAAATAGATATTATGCTAAATTGCCCTGATATTACCAGTTATAAATTATGGGTGCACTCGAGCAAAAGCCCAAATAGCTCTTAAAGATATAGCACTTGAGACATGAAGTAAATTGTTAGGGTTAAAAAAACACATCTAAAACCTATTAAAACAAAGTATTACACTCATACCTACATATTTTTAATAAAACATTTAACTTCTATATTGATAAATGTGTTTAAGAGGGTTAAAAATGGAAATGTTATATTAAAAGGTGTTTGACTGAGAAGGGCACCAAAGAATATATATAATATGCCTGAATATGTATATGTGTATATGTAAACATGTATATGTGTGTATGTAAACATGTATATATGTATATGTGTATACATGTGCATTTATGTGTTTATATATTTAAATATGTATGTGCACACATACACACATGCATACAAATATACACATCTATAAACATACACGCACACACACACACACACACACACACATATATATATATATACTCACACAAAAACACCTTTGTTCTTAACTTAGAAGAACGTTTTCTTTTTATTTTAAATTATATAATTCAATATATATCTATATATAAATATACATCTGTATATATTTATATAGATATATAGGTATAGAAATATATTTTACAAAAAAGATTAAAATATATATATATATATATATATATATATATACAGCAGGTATTGGCAGGTGCACTCTCACTAACACTTTAGTTCCAAATGCCAGGGTGCTAGAATATGGTGTAGAATATGGAAATCAGGAGACAGCACTCACTAGTCTTGACAATACTGGATTTATTCAGTGACGTTTTGGGGAATACACCCCTTCATCAGACCTGATGAAGGGGTGTATTCCCCGAAACGTCACTGAATAAATCCAGTATTGTCAAGACCAGTGAATGCTGTCTCCGGATTTCCATATATATATATATATATGTATATATATATATATATATATATATATATATATATATATATATATATATATATATATATATATATATATATATATATATATATGTGTGTATGTATATAATTTGTTTTTTATTTTCTGTAATTTAGTGTTTGTTTTTTTTGTAATTTAGATAATTGTATTGAATTTAGTTAATTGTATTTAATTTAGGGAATTTATTTAATTGTAGGGTTAGGTTAGGTGAGCTTAGGTTTTATTTTTATTTTACAGGTAAATTTGTATTTATTTTAGCTAGGTAGTTAGTAAATAGTTAATAACTATTTAGTAACTATTCTACCTAGTTAAAATAAATAGAAACTTGCCTGTAAAATAAAAATAAAACCTAAGCTAGCTACAATGTAACTATTAGTATTTAGTTTTAAATATGAATTATTTAGTTATTAATGGTAAGTTTTATTTAGATTTATTTTAATTATATTTAAGTTAGGGAGTGTTAGGGTTAGGGTTAGACTTAGGTTTAGGGGTTAATACATTTAGTATAGTGGCGGTGACATTGGGGGCAGCAGATTAGGGGTTAATAAATTAAGGTAGGTGGCGGCGATGTTAGGGGTGGCAGATTAAGGCTGAATAATATTTGACTAGTGTTTTTGATGCAGGAGTGCGGCGGTTTAGGGGTTAATAATGTTTATTATAGTGGCGGCAATGTCGTAGCGGAAGATTGGGGGTTAATAATTATAATGTAGGTGTCCGCGATGTCGGGGGCGGCAGATTAGGGGTTAATAAGTGTAAGATTAGGGGTGTTTAGACTCGGGGTTCATGTTAGGGTGTTAGGTGTAAACATAAATTTAGTTTCCCCATAGGAATCAATGGGGCTGCGTTACTGAGCTTTACGCTGCTTTATTGCAGGTGTTAGACTTTTTTTCAGCCGACTCTCCCCATTGATGTCTATGGGGAAATCATGCACGAGCACGTACAACCAGTTTACCGCTGACTTAAGCAGTGCTGGTATTGGAGTGCGGTATGGAGCACAATTTTGCTCTACGCTCACTTCTTGCCTTTTAACTCCGGGTTTGTAAAAACCTGTAATTCCAGAGCTGTAGGTAAGTGAGTGGTGACAATAACGTGCAAGTTAGCACCACACCCCTCTTACCGCAAAACTCATAATCTAGCCGAAAGTTTGTTACTCTCTTGCAAGCACACAGCTAGATTAAAAGTAAAATTGTAGAGTTATTTACAGCATTTCTCCAAATCATGATAGGCCTAGGACCATGTCAAGGCCTCTTCCTCCCTGGGTCCTTAACCTAAAGCCACATAATGCATGCCTTCAACCAAACACACTGAGATACAATACAATGGTGACACAGGCCCTTTGTTATTTCCTTTGGAACATGGACATGGGCTGCACTAAACCACACTGGGTGCACATCCCATGACCCTGCAAAACTCACAACCCTGGGTGCTCACCAGCCCCCCCAGCACTCCCACTGGCCAGCACTCCCACTGGCCAGCACTCCTAGCCAATGGCGCATCTTTCAGTGACTCAGGCAGTTAAACCCAGAAATCCCAGGGGCAAATACATACTGAAAGAGAAGGGTTCTATCAGAAACAAACACCAGCTCAATAACTTGTTAGCTTTTTCTATAGTGATCTACAACCTTGGAGAAGCCTCTTTTAGCTCAATAATGCTTTTCACATAGAAGAACGTTCCTGAAGTATATCAGTCTGATCCCACCAAACAATGTCAGTCCAGACTTGAAATACTTGGCAGTCCCTCTTTGAACAAGGAACATGGCAACCCCAGACTATCATTTTGATCTTCATTGGGCCTTATCAGTGAGGTGCAGCCATATTCCTCTAAGCATATTGTTCAAGAAGTCAATGTCTGGTTTCCCCCATCACCCATACGGAGACTTCCCCAGGGTCATATTTCAAATACATACAGAAAGCGAAAATCTCTCTTAGGAATGAACACTAGCTCAATAACTAATTAACTTGTTCTATGCTGATTTAATACCTGGGAGCAGCCTCTTTTAGCCCAGTAATGCTTTTTACAGATAAGAACTTTCCTTAAATATATCAATCTGGTCCTGCCAAACAAGGTCAGTCTAGATCTAAAAAACAATGCAAGCCCTCTCTGAACAACAAACATGACCACCCCAGACAATCATTTTGTCCTTCATTGAGCTTCGTCAATGAGAAGCAGCCATATTCCTCTAAGCCCATTGGGTAAGGTGTCCACATCTGGTTTACTCCATAACCCATAAGGATATATTTCCAGGGTCATATTTCAAATACATACAGAAAGAGAAAAGCTCTCTCAGGAACAAAAACCAGCTCAATAACTTGTTAGCTTGTTCTATTCTGATTTACAACCTTTTAGCAGCCTCTTTTAGTGCAATAATGCATTTCACAGAGAAGTATATCAATCTGATCCTGCCAAGCAAGGTCAGTCCAGACCAGAAATTCCAGGCAATCCCTCTCATATTAATACAAACATTACAATATTAATATATTGGCATAAATAGTAGTTCATGGTTATTGTCGAGGCATCCATATTAGCAGAGGCACCCAAGATGCTAACGCCACCAATTATGCTACAGAAATAAGGCTATTGGATAAACTTATACCCAAAAGGTTAAATTCCAGTTATAACCTTATCAATTATTTGTATTAATTTATTATTTACTTATTTGTTATATTTTACTTTGCTTCATGTATGCAGCGTCAAATAATACAATTTTATTGGATTATTCCATTATGGTTTTGCAAAATGTTTTCATTTGAAATTAAACTAGTGCCCAGTATAAGTTTATCCACCAGCCTAATTATGTAGCATAAGTCATCATTGGTCAAGTTAGCATCTTGGGTGCCTCTGTCAATATGGATGCCTCGACAATAACCATGTACTACTAATAATTTCAATATATAAATATTTTGATGTTTGTATTAATATGAGTCCATAGTACAAAGTAACAAACTGCTTGGTGGCTTCCAATTTCGGAATATAAAAGATGTATATTACTTGCGATACTACCCTAAGCTAGGGTCCAACAAATAGCGGATATCACAAGGTTAAAGTTGTAAATAGCAAACAACAATGTCCCCACTCATCAATATGAAGGAAGGCTTACCGCTTTCAGATGATGCACCTGGGTTGTAAAAGTCAGTATAATATATATGTATAAGTGGTTCAAACTCTGGGCTCACCTTGACAGCGCTGTTCCATATAATCACAGTGCACTTGCGGTCCACGCCCTCCGTGATCTCAGCAGGTAAATGTTCCGCTGTGAGCTGTCTCACTCCTGGGATTGCTGGGGCTCTCCAAAAACCCTTACTTAGCAGGCAATAGCAAAAATACGACAAAAGCACAATCCCTCGGAGTAGAAATGCAGGCAAGGAGAGATATAAATGTTAAAAGTCAATTTATTGTACTTGCGTTAAAAACATTAACAGCACAGATCACAGAGTCCACAGCTGACGCGTTTCCTGCCTTACTGGCAGTTCATCAGAGCTAAAGACTAAGTCTACAGCAGCTGCTTTAATCAGAGGTGAGTTACCTGTATAACCAATCATTGGCTAACACAGGTAGAGCTGCAAGTTAACTATTAGTTAACCTGACTCGCAGCACAAATGTTAATATTAATTTATTATTTCCTTATTTGTTATATTTTACTTTGCTTCATGTATGCAGCGTCAAATAATACAATTTTATTGGATTATTCCATTATGGTTTTGCAAAATGTTTTCATTTGAAATTAAACTAGTGCCCAGTATAAGTTTATCCACCAGCCTAATTATGTAGCATAAGTCATCATTGGTCAAGTTAGCATCTTGGGTGCCTCTGTCAATATGGATGCCTCGACAATAACCATGTACTACTAATAATTTCAATATATAAATATTTTGATGTTTGTATTAATATGAGTCCATAGTACAAAGTAACCAAAGTATGCTCCTGCAGGCTTTACCTTTAAGAAAGTTATGGAGGATGCGTGTTGTGAGTTTTAAACAATTGAAAACTTGTACTTCTTTTAAATAGAGCTTCAGGCGGTGGGGACACTTAGTCTATGATTACGGTAGAGTGCTGAAACACGTTAGCCTGTCTTAGGGCTCCATGTACTAAGCCGTCAATTCATCCGTCATTTTAGTCGCGGCTAAACTCGCCGTTACTCGCCGCGGGCGAAATGGTGTCCGCTGTAGCTATGTACTAATAATCCCACAACAAATAGACACCTCTAGCCCGCCGCGAGCAGTGGCGGAATATTGATAAATTTGACGCCTCGCTCGCCGCGAATAAGCTGATGTACTTAACTTTCAGTTCAATTGTCTGGCCAATTGTTAACACGTGACATGTAAGGTGTCATGAACGTCATAGTAGAAGCGGGAATAGAATTTTGCTCCTATAAATGGACAAGTTTTCTAAACAACTTTATTATTGTTCCAAAATTTTTGGAGAGTAATTACAGAGCGCTCGTTTTTGAGATCTTTATTTACTATTTCGATATGGCTTCATCTGGATCTGAAACCGCTTCAAAATCCAAGAATCCTCACTTTTCTCAAACCTTTGATAATTGAAGATCAACAACTGTTATGTATTTAACTGTTTATCATGAGTGTTTTCTAATAACCTTAACTCTTAAAAAAAAATGGAGACAAGTTAATAAAGAAAGTTTTTTATTGATCAACTGAAACTTTAATCCTCAAACACAAAATATTGTTCTGAAACCATGTCCCTTGTTGCATTTCCACGCCTATTAGCTTGTTCGACACATATTTCTTCTGGTAAATCATCAGTATCTATTGGATCTTCATCTTCTAATGGACAGCCTCTTTTAATTGCAATATTGTGCAGTATGCAGCAAACCAATATAATTTTGGCAACTTTCTCTGGTGCATACTGCATAGCACCACCAGAACGATCAAGACATCGAAACCGCATTTTCAAAAGACCGAAAGTCCTCTCAATAATCCCCCTGGTAGATCGGTGAGCTTCATTGAAACGTACTTGACTTCTGGTCTGTGGGTTGTTATAGGGAGTCAACAGCCATTCTGTACATGAGTACCCTCCATCTCCTAATAGAAGATATAATAAATATAAATATTAATATAAGAATAATTATAAAGATTCAGAACTATACAATACAATTAAACTATACAGATTACAGTCGACAAATTGGGCGCAATTTTGGTACATTGAAATGAGAGACATATTAGACGCCAGTTATGCTTACCTAGAAGCCATCCGTCAGGCATATTTCCCTCCTCGAACTTCCGGTATAACCCAGTCTGCCTTAAAATGTAAGAATCATGACAGGATCCAGGAAAGTTAGAACGGACACTGATAATCCTCATGTGGGGGTCACAGACCATCTGGACATTCAAGGAATGGAAATGCTTTCGATTCCTATAGATCTCCTCACGAGCTTGAAGTGGTCTTACAGCAACATGGGTACAGTCTATGGCACCTAGGACATTGGGCATCCCAGCCATCCTATAGAAATTTGACTTGATAGATTGCCATTCTTCAGGGGTAGATGGCAAACAAACATATCGATGAAAAATAACCATCATAGCCCCTATTACTTTGGATAAGTGGCGTGAAAAAGCAGATTGACTCATTCCAATAATGACGCTAGAAACTGCCTGAAAGGAGCCTGTTGCAAAAAAATGCAATGCCGCTAATAGTTTGAGAAGTCCCGGAATAGCTTGTGAACGAGCAGTCATCGGCTCCAAATGATCTTCAATCTCTCGATACAGGTGTAATATCGATTCACGATCAAGCCGGAATCTTTGTATGATCTCTCGGTCAGAAAGGCCGTGCAAACCAACCCGTGGAAGGAATACACGGGGGACTCGAACTCTCCTTCTTCTAACCAATCGATTAGCTACATTTCCAGTATTCTGTCTTCTAGCCCGGATTCGCATCAAACGGAGAATAAACAAAAACAGAATTCTCTCCATAGCTGCTGAAATGAACAATGTAAGTACAATGCTGATATTACTGCCTTTTATATATGTCTAGACTGGCGTCTAGAGTGACTTTCCTATTGTTTTGTACCTTGCCCGCCACCTAAAAGGTGGCGAGACAAAAATAACGAGGTGGGAGCGGAAATTGACGCGAGCGGACAAATAGATTTTTTAGTACATTCGTTTTTGGCGAGTTGGTGGTCAAATGTGTCTAATTACAGTAAAAAATGGAGAGGTAGCGAGGTATGGCGGATAAGTACGCTCGCAATTTTAAAGATGCGAGTTTTTACATAATTGACGGCTTTGTACATATCAGTTTGCGAGTTTGGGCGCGAGATTTGTTGCGGGTAGCTCGCTGACTGCTTAGTACATGGAGCCCTTAGTGTTACTCTCTCATTTCTCATTTGTGATTGGTTGTGAGCTTTTATTGCATTTGCAATAAAGGAAAGTTTTTTTTCTGACAAGCAAGCAGCATTCTTCTTTTCTGAGTGTTATTACCAGCTGCTGCTTGCTTTCAAATCACTGAATATTACATGACTTGGACCTCCTCTTGGGGATGTCACAACTCTGTGGATTTACTAAACACAGAGCAGCCATTTGGCGGTCCGCATGGAGCACGCTGACAGAGGCTGATGGAAGTGGGATCCTTGCACGGTAGTGGGTAGAGGTTGCTAGGGACCACATGTAGTGGTTGGATCCTGTGCCTCCCCACGAAGAGGACCAGTGGATCTCCTGAACCTTCATATAGTAGGATGTTTTCAATTTGAGCATAACGGGGGCCCATAAATGGGAAGTTTACCCTTACTAGTGATGGGACTGTATTTTGATGTATTTGGCAGTTCAAGCTTATAACAGTGACTATATTATATCTTTATTGGGGTTACGACTTCCATCCATATGGAACTTATTATTATTGGTATATGATGGTTATACCGAATTCTCTTTCCCCATCAAAGTTCAGTCATGAGAAAATATGGCAAGCTCACAACATAACTTATCTTTAATGCCTGCACAGCACATTAAAATACTTTACATAGCTGTGAGCACATTTTTTCAAAGGACAAATCAGACTTTTCACTGAGTGCCTTGTTTGGAAACTTTTTTGTTAAAGGAGGCAAAGCTACAGTGGGACATTTGGAATTTAGAAAGATATATGAAAGCTAGAATAATCCCCCAAGGCTTGTGCATATATAAGTTTCCTACTTTGATGTAAATGACAAGGACTTTGTGATTGCATGGAATGATGTGTTGTCAGAATATTCCTCACGATTGATGCTATTGTTGTTGTAAAAATAAGCTACTTCAGGCCACAAGAAAAGAAATAGATGAGCTACAATAAGAGTTGAATAAGCGTAGTTCAAATACTGATTTTTCTAGTTTTGACAGTATATTGCAGGATACCATAGCTCAAGGTAAGGCAACAATTATGGAAACTTAGGCCTAGATTTAGAGTTTGGCGGTAGCCGTGAAAACCAGAGTTAGAGGCTCCTAACGCTGGTTTTAGGCTACCGCCGGTATTTGAAGTCAGTCAGGAAAGGGTCTAACGCTCACTTTTCAGCCGTGACTTTTCCATACCGCAGATCCCCTTACGTCAATTGCGTATCCTGGCCTAGATTTAGAGTTTGGCGATAGCCGTGAAAACCAGCGTTAGAGGCTCCTAACGCTGGTTTTAGGCTACCGCCGGTATTTGGAGTCAGTCAGGAAAGGGTCTAATGCTCACTTTTCAGCCACGACTTTTCCATACCGCAGATCCCCTTACGTCAATTGCGTATCCTATCTTTTCAATGGGATCTTTCTAACTCCGGTATTTAGAGTCGTGTCTGAAGTGAGCGTTAGAAATCTAACGACAAAACTCCAGCCGCAGAAAAAAGTCAGTAGTTAAGAGCTTTCTGGGCTAACGCCGGTTCATAAAGCTCTTAACTACTGTGCTCTAAAGTACACTAACACCCATAAACTACCTATGTACCCCTAAACTGAGGTCCCCCCACATCGCCGCCACTCGATTAAATTTTTTTAACCCCTAATCTGCCGACCGCCACCTACGTTATACTTATGTACCCCTAATCTGCTGCCCCTAACACCGCCGACCCCTATATTATATTTATTAACCCCTAATCTGCCCCCTCAAAGACGCCTCCACCTGCCTACACTTATTAACCCCTAATCTGCCGAGCGGACCGCACCGCTACTATAATAAAGTTATTAACCCCTAATCCGCCTCACTCCCGCCTCAATAACCCTATAATAAATAGTATTCTAAGGGGCTTAGTGTTAGGTTTATTTAAGGGGGGTTTGGGTTAGATTAGGGGTATGTGGGTAGTGGGTTGTAATGTTGGGGGGGGGGTATTGTATGTGTTTTTTTACAGGCAAAAGAGCTGAATTTCTTGGGGCTGGTAAGGTAAAAGAGCTTTGATCTTTTGTAATTTAGAATAGGGTAGGGCATTTTTTTTATTTTGGGGGGCTTAGAGTAGGTGTAATTAGTTTAAAATTGTTGCAATATTTTTCTAATGTTTGTAAATATTTTTTTATTTTTTGTAACTTAGTTCTTTTTTATTTTTTGTACTTTAGTTAGTTTATTTAATTGTATTTATTTGTAGATATTGTATTTAATTCATTTATTGATAGTGTAGTGTTAGGTTTAATTGTAGGTAATTGTAGGTATTTTATTTAATTAATTTATTGATAATGTAGTGTTAGGTTTAATTGTAACTTTGGTTAGGATTTATTTTACAGGTAATTTTGTAATTATTTTAACTATTTTAGCTATTAAATAGTTCTTAACTATTTAATAGCTATTGTACCTGGTTAAAATAAATACAAAGTTACCTGTAAAATAAATATAAATCCTAAAATAGCTATAATATAAATATAATTTATATTGTAGCTACAGGGAGTGCAGAATTATTAGGCAAATGAGTATTTTGACCACATCATCCTCTTTATGCATGTTGTCTTACTCCAAGCTGTATAGGCTCGAAAGCCTACTACCAATTAAGCATATTAGGTGATGTGCATCTCTGTAATGAGAAGGGGTGTGGTCTAATGACATCAACACCCTATATCAGGCGTGCATAATTATTAGGCAACTTCATTTCCTTTGGCAAAATGGGTCAAAAGAAGGACTTGACAGGCTCAGAAAAGTCAAAAATAGTGAGATATCTTGCAGAGGGATGCAGCACTCTTATAATTGCAAAGCTTCTGAAGCGTGATCATCGAACAATCAAGCGTTTCATTCAAAATAGTCAACAGGGTCGCAAGAAGCGTGTGGAAAAACCAAGGCGCAAAATAACTGCCCATGAACTGAGAAAAGTCAAGCGTGCAGCTGCCAAGAGGCCACTTGCCACCAGTTTGGCCATATTTCAGAGCTGCAACATCACTGGAGTGCCCAAAAGCACAAGGTGTGCAATACTCAGAGACATGGCCAAGGTAAGAAAGGCTGAAAGACGACCACCACTGAACAAGACACACAAGCTGAAACGTCAAGACTGGGCCAAGAAATATCTCAAGACTGATTTTTCTAAGGTTTTATGGACTGATGAAATGAGAGTGAGTCTTGATGGGCCAGATGGATGGGCCCGTGGCTGGATTGGTAAAGGGCAGAGAGCTCCAGTCCGACTCAGACGCCAGCAAGGTGGAGGTGGAGTACTGGTTTGGGCTGGTATCATCAAAGATGAGCTTGTGGGGCCTTTTCGGGTTGAGGATGGAGTCAAGCTCAACTCCCAGTCCTACTGTCAGTTTCTGGAAGACACCTTCTTCAAGCAGTGGTACAGGAAGAAGTCTGCATCCTTCAAGAAAAACATGATTTTCATGCAGGACAATGCTCCATCACACGCGTCCAAGTACTCCACAGCGTGGCTGGCAAGAAAGGGTATAAAAGAAGAAAATCTAATGACATGGCCTCCTTGTTCACCTGATCTGAACCCCATTGAGAACCTGTGGTCCATCATCAAATGTGAGATTTACAAGGAGGGAAAACAGTACACCTCTCTGAACAGTGTCTGGGAGGCTGTGGTTGCTGCTGTACGCAATGTTGATGGTGAACAGATCAAAACACTGACAGAATCCATGGATGGCAGGCTTTTGAGTGTCCTTGCAAAGAAAGGTGGCTATATTGGTCACTGATTTCTTTTTGTTTTGTTTTTGAATGTCAGAAATGTATATTTGTGAATGTTGAGATGTTATATTGGTTTCACTGGTAAAAATAAATAATTGAAATGGGTATATATTTGTTTTTTGTTAAGTTGCCTAATAATTATGCACAGTAATAGTCACCTGCACACACAGATATCCCCCTTAAATAGCTATAACTAAAAACAAACTAAAAACTACTTCCAAAACTATTCAGCTTTGATATTATTGAGTTTTTTGGGTTCATTGAGAACATGGTTGTTGTTCAATAATAAAATTAATCCTCAAAAATACAACTTGCCTAATAATTCTGCACTCCCTGTATATTAGGATTTATTTTACAGGTAAGTATTTAGCTTTAAATAGGAATAATTTATTTAATAAGAGTTAATTAATTTTGTTAGATTTAAATTATATTTAATTTAGGGGGGTGTTAGACTTAGCTTTAGGGGTTAATACATTTATTAGAATAGCGGTGAGCTCCAGTCGGCAGATTAGGGGTTAATGTTTGAAGTTAGGTGTCGGCGATGTTAGGGAGGGCAGATTAGGGGTTAATACTATTTATTATAGGGTTAGTGAGGCGGATTAGGGGTTAATAACTTTATTATAATAGCGGTGCGGTCCGCTCGGCAGATTAGGGGTTAATAAGTGTAGGCAGGTGGAGGCGACATTGTGGGGGGCAGATTAGGGGTTAATAAATGTAATATAGGGGTCGGCGGTGTTAGGGGCAGCAGGTTAGGGATACATAGGGATAATGTAAGTAGCGGCGGTTTACGGAGCGGCAGATTAGGGGTTAATAATAATATGCAGGGGTCAGCGATAGCGGGGGTGGCAGAATAGGGGTTAATAAGTGTAAGGTTAGGGGTGTTTAGACTCGGGGTACATGTTAGAGTGTTAGGTGCAGACGTAGGAAGTGTTTCCCCATAGCAAACAATGGGGCTGCGTTAGGAGCTGAACGCGGCTTTTTTGCAGGTGTTAGTTTTTTTTTCAGCTCAAACAGCCCCATTGTTTTCTATGGGGGAATCGTGCAAGAGCACGTTTTTGAAGCTGGCCGCGTCCGTAAGCAACTCTGGTATCGAGAGTTGCAGTGGCGTTAAATATGCCTGTACGCTCCCTTTTTGGAGCCTAACACAGCCATTCTGTGAACTCTCAATACCAGAGGTATTTAAAAGGTGCGGCCAGAAAAAAGCCAGCGTTAGCTACGCGGGTCGTTACCGACAAAACTCTAAATCTAGGCCCCTATCTTTTCAATGGGATCTTTCTAACTCCGGTGTTTAGAGTCGTGTCTGAAGTGAGCGTTAGAAATCTAACGACAAAACTCCAGCCGCAGAAAAAAGTCAGTAGTTAAGAGCTTTCTGGGCTAACGCCGGTTCATACAGCTCTTAACTACTGTGCTCTAAAGTACACTAACACCCATAAACTACCTATGCACCCCTAAACCGAGGTCCCCCCACATCGCCGCCACTTGATTACATTTTTTTACCCCTAATCTGCCGACCGCCACCTACGTTATACTTATGTACCCCTAATCTGCTGCCCCTAACACCGCCGACCCCTATATTATATTTATTAACCCCTAACCTGCCCCCCACAACGTTGCCGCCAGCTACCTACAATAATTAACCCCTAATCTGCCGACCGCCACTTACGATATACTTATGTACCCCTAATCTGCTGCCCCTAACACCGCCGACCCCTATATTATATTTATTAACCCCTAATCTGCCCCCTCAACGTCGCCTCCACCTGCCTACACTTATTAACCCCTAATCAGCCGAGCAGACCGCACCGCTACTATAATAAAGTTATTAACCCCTAATCCGCCTTACTCCTGCTTCAATAACCCTATAATAAATAGTATTAACCCCTAATCTGCCCTCCCTAACATCGCCGACACCTAACTTAAATTATTAACCCCTAATCTGCCGACCGAATCTCGCCGCTACTGTAATAAATGGATTAACCCCTAAAGCTAAGTCTAACCCTAACACCCCCCTAAATTAAATATAATTTAAATCTAACGAAATAAATTAACTCTTATTAAATAAATTATTCCTATTTAAAGCTAAATACTTACCTGTAAAATAAACCCTAATATAGCTACAATATAAATTATAATTATATTATAGCTATTTTAGGATTTATATTTATTTTACAGGTAACTTTGTATTTATTTTAACCAGGTACAATAGCTATTAAATAGTTAAGAACTATTTAATAGATAAAATAGTTAAAATAATTACAAATTTACCTGTAAAATAAATCCTAACCTAAGTTACTATTAAACCTAACACTACACTATCAATAAATTAATTAAATAAAATACCTACAATTACCTACAATTAAACTTAACACTACACTATCAATAAATGAATTAAATACAATATCTACAAATAAATACAATTAAATAAACTAACTAAAGTACAAAAAATAAAAAAGAACTAAGTTACAAAAAATAAAAAAATATTTACAAACATTAGAAAAATATTACAACAAATTTAAACTAATTACACCTACTCTAAGCCCCCTAATAAAATAACAAAGCCCCCCAAAATAAAAAAAATGCCCTACCTTATGCTAAATTACAAAAGTTCAAAGCTCTTTCACCTTACCAGCCCTGAACAGGGCCCTTTGCGGGGCATGCCCCAAGAAATTCAGCTCTTTTGCCTGTAAAAAAACACATACAATACCCCCCCAACATTACAACCCACCACCCACATACCCCTAATCTAACCCAAACCCCCCTTAAATAAACCTAACACTAAGCCCCTGAAGATCTTCCTACCTTATCTTCACCTCACCGGGTATCACCGATCCGTCCTGGCTCCAAAATCTTCATCCAAGCCCAAGCGGGGGCTAGACATCCATCATCCGACGGCTGAAGAAGTCCAGAAGAGGGTCCAAAGTCTTCATTCTATCCAGGAAAAAGAGTAGATCCGGACCGGCAACCATCTTCTTCCAAGCGGCATCTTCTATCTTCATCCGATGAGGACCGGCTCCATCGTGAAGACCTCCAGCATGGACCCATCTTCTTCTGACGACGTCCAACTGAAGAATGACGGTTCCTTTAAGGGACGTCATCCAAGATGGCGTCCCTCGAATTCCGATTGGCTGATAGGATTCTATCAGCCAATCGGAATTAAGGTAGGAAAATTCTGATTGGCTGATGGAATCAGCCAATCAGAATCAAGTTCAATCCGATTGGCTGATCCGATCAGCCAATCAGATTGAGCCAATCAGATTGAGCCAATCAGATTGAGCTCGCATTCTATTGGCTGATCGTGTCTGAAGTGAGCATTAGAAAACTCCAGCCGCAGAAAAAAGTCAGTAGTTAAGAGCTTTCTGGGCTAAAGCCGGTTCATAAAGCTCTTAACTACTGTGCTCTAAAGTACACTAACACCCATAAACTATCTATGTACCCCTAAACCGAGGTCCCCCCACATCGTCACCACTCGATTACATTTTTTTAACCCCTAATCTGCCGACCGCCACCTACGTTATACTTATGTACCCCTAATCTGCTGCTCCTAACACCACCGACCCCTATATTATATTTATTAACTCCTAACCTGCCCCCCACAACGTCGCCGCCAGCTACCTACAATAATTAACCCCTAATCTGCCGACCGCCACCTACGATATACTTATGTACCCCTAATCTGCTGCCCCTAACACCGCCGACCCCTATATTATATTTATTAACCCCTAATCTGCCCCCTCAACGTCTCCTCCACCTGCCTACACTTATTAACCCCTAATCTGCCGAGCGGACCGCACCGCTACTATAATAAAGTTATTAACCCCTAATCCGCCTCACTCCCGCCTCAATAACCCTATAATAAATAGTATTAACCCCTAATCTGCCCTCCCTAACATCGCCGACACCTAACTTCAATTATTAACCCCTAATCTGCCGACCGAATCTCGCCGCTACTGTAATAAATGGATTAACCCCTAAAGCTAAGTCTAACCCTAACACCCCCCTAAATTAAATATAATTTAAATCTAACGAAATAAATTAACTCTTCTTAAATAAATTATTCCTATTTAAAGCTAATTACTTACCTGTAAAATAAACCCTAATATAGCTACAATATAAATTAAAATTATATTATAGCTATTTTAGGATTTATATTTATTTTACAGGTAACTTTGTATTTATTTTAACCAGGTACAAAAGCTATTAAATAGTTAATTACTATTTAATAGCTAAAATAGTTAAAATAATTACAAATTTACCTGTAAAATAAATCCTAACCTAAGTTGCTATTAAACCTAACACTACACTATCAATAAATTAATTAAATAAAATACCTACAATTACCTACAATTAAACCTAACACTACACTATCAATAAATGAATTAAATACAATATCTACAAATAAATACAATTAAATAAACTAACTAAAGTACAAAAAATTAAAAAGAACTGTTACAAAAAATAAAAAAATATTTACAAACATTAGAAAAATGTTACAATTTTAAACTAATTACACCTACTCTAAGCCCCCTAATAAAATAACAAAGCCCCCCAAAATAAAAAAATGCCCTACCCTATTCTAAATTACAAAAGTTCAAAGCTCTTTTACCTTACCAGCCCTGAACAGGGCCCTTTGCGGGGCATGCCCCAAGAAATTCAGCTCTTTTGCCTGTAAAAAAACACATAAAATACCCCCCCCAACATTACAACCCACCACCCACATACCCCTAATCTAACCCAAACCCCCCTTAAATAAACCTATCACTAAGACCCTGAAGATCTTCCTACCTTATCTTCACCTCACCGGGTATCACCGATCCGTCCTGGCTCCAAAATCTTCATCCAAGCCCAAGCGGGGGCTAGACATCCATCATCCGACGGCTGAAGAAGTCCAGAAGAGGGTCCAAAGTCTTCATCCTATCCGGGAAGAAGAGTAGATCCGGACCGGCAACCATCTTCTTCCAAGCGGCATCTCTTCATCCGATGAGGACCGGCACCATCGTGAAGACCTCCAGCATGGACCCATCTTCTTCCGACGACGTCCAACTGAAGAATGACGGTTCCTTTAAGGGACGTCATCCAAGATGGCGTCCCTCGAATTCCGATTGGCTGATAGGATTCTATCAGCCAATCGGAATTAAGGTAGGAAAATTCTGATTAGCTGATGGAATCAGCCAATCAGAATCAAGTTCAATCCAATTGGCTGATCCGATCAGCCAATCAGATTGAGCTCGCATTCTATTGGCTGATCGGAACAGCCAATAGAATGCGATCTCAATCTTATTGGCTGATCGGATCAGCCAATCGAATTGAACTTGATTCTGATTGGCTGATTCCATCAGCCAATCAGAATTTTCCAACCTTAATTCCGATTGGCTGATAGAATCCTATCAGCCAATCGGAATTCGAGGGACGCCATCTTGGATGACGTCCCTTAAAGGAACCGTCATTCTTCAGTTGGACGTCGTCGGAAGAAGATTGATCCGCGCTGGAGGTCTTCACGATGTAGCCGGTCCTCATCGGATGAAGATAGAAGATGCCGCTTGGAAGAAGATGGTTGCCGGTCTGGATCTACTCTTCTTCCCGGATAGTATGAAGACTTTGGACCTCCTTCTGGACTTCTTCAGCCGTCTGATGATGGATTTCTAGCCCCCGCTTGGGCTTGGATGAAGATTTTGGAGGCAGGACGGATCGGTGATACCCGGTGAGGTGAAGATAAGGTAGGAAGATCTTCAGGGGCTTAGTGTTAGGTTTATTTAAGGGGGGTTTGGGTTAGATTAGGGGTATGTGGGTGGTGGGTTGTAATGTTGGGGGGTTTATTGTATGTGTTTTTTTACAGGCAAAAGAGCTGAATTTCTTGGGGCATGCCCCGCAAAGGGCCCTGTTCAGGGCTGGTAAGGTAAAAGAGCTTTGAACTTTTGTAATTTAGAATAGGGTAGGGCATTTTTTTTATTTTGGGGGGCTTTGTTATTTTATTATGGGGCTTAGAGTAGGTGTAATTAGTTTAAAATTGTTGTAATATTTTTCGAATGTTTGTAAATATTTTTTTATTTTTTTGTAACTTAGTTCTTTTATATTTTTTGTACTTTAGTTAGTTTATTTAATTGTATTTATTTGTAGATATTGTATTTAATTCATTTATTGATAGTGTAATGTTAGGTTTAATTGTAGGTAATTGTAGGTATTTTATTTAATTAATTTATTGATAGTGTAGTGTTAGGTTTAATTGTAACTTAGGTTAGGATTTATTTTACAGGTAATTTTGTAATTATTTTAACTATTTTAGCTATTAAATAGTTCTTAACTATTTAATAGCTATTGTACCTGGTTAAAATAAATACAAAGTTACCTGTAAAATAAATATAAATCCTAAAATAGCTATAATATAAATATAATTTATATTGTAGCTATATTAGGATTTATTTTACAGGTAAGTATTTAGCTTTAAATAGGAATAATTTATTTAATAAGAGTTAATTAATTTCGTTAGATTTAAATTATATTTAACTTAGGGGGGTGTTAGTGTTAGGGTTAGACTTAGCTTTAGGGGTTAATACATTTATTAGAATAGCGGTCAGCTCCAGTCGGCAGATTAGGGGTTAATGTTTGAAGTTAGGTGTCGGTGATGTTAGGGAGGGCAGATTAGGGGTTAATACTATTTATTATAGGGTTAGTGAGGCGGATTAGGGGTTAATAACTCTATTATAGTAGCGGTGAGATCCGCTCGGCAGATTAGGGGTTAATAAGTGTAGGCAGGTGGAGGTGACGTTGTGGGGGGCAGATTAGGGGTTAATAAATATAATATAGGGGTCGGCGGTGTTAGGGGCAGCAGATTAGGGGTACATAGGGAAAATGTAATTAGCGGCGGTTTACGGAGTGGCAGATTAGGGGTTAATAATAATATGCAGGGGTCAGCGATAGCGGGGGTGGCAGAATAGGGATTAATAAGTGTAAGGTTAGGGGTGTTTAGACTCGGGGTACATGTTAGAGTGTTAGGTGCAGACGTAGGAAGTGTTTCCCCATAGCAAACAATGGGGCTGCGTTAGGAGCTGAACGATGCTTTTTTGCAGGTGTTAGTTTTTTTTCAGTTCAAACAGCCCCATTGTTTTCTATGGGGGAATCGTGCACGAGCACGTTTTTGAAGCTGGCCGCGTCCGTAAGCAACTCTGGTATCGAGAGTTGCAGTGGCGTTAAATATGCCTGTACGCTCCCTTTTTGGAGCCTAACGCAGCCATTCTGTGAACTCTCAATACCAGAGGTATTTAAAAGGTGCGGCCAGAAAAAAGCCAGCGTTAGCTACGCGGGTCGTTACCGACAAAACTCTAAATCTAGGCCTAAGTATTTGACATTTTTGAGAGACAGGTCTGACTATAACTCTAATTCTGTTATTCTGTATATTTGGAATAAGAAACAGTGTGCCCAATTTAGGCATAATCAAATGGGACAGAACATAGGGAGCAAGAGTTATCGTAGATGTAGGAGGAGTTTAAATAAGTGTGTCACCTTTTCAGACAGGGAGACTGATTATTCATCTGATGAGAAACAGCAATCGGGAAGTGAAGATTCAGGCAGGTTGGTATATTAAGGAATTCTGATATGAAAACAGGGTAGCCTTACCTATTACTCCTGAACAGGTAGTAAAGTCAAAAGTGAGGTCTGTACAATTGCATGGTAACAAAGGGTCCAAGTACAAAACCAAATTTTTTTTCTGCTGTTAATTCTAGGGCATAAGGTGCTTCTAGGATGAAACATGATCAGGAGAACTATAGTTAATGTTAACAGACTTATTAGAAATATTACATTGCGTAAACACTTTTTATGGTTTACAACAAATTAGTTGGAATTCCTTGAAGAATCCAGAACATAGAACCCCATATTTGATTTGGAGATTAAGGGCTCCATGTACGAAGCAGCGGAAGCCGATCCGGAGCCCTTGCGGGGCAGGTTCGCATATGCAAGCCTGCGTCCCACAAAGTAAGATGCAGCGGTCATTTGACAGCTGCTTCTTAGACCCTACACCACCTCTGAGGTGGTGAGGGAAAATCATAGAGAGCTTGCTCGCTCTCAGTGATTGACAGCCCCTAAAGTCACCGCGATTGGTCACACGAATGAAGGGGTGGGCATTACACACTCCAATGAGTGTGTAATGATACATTCGGGCAAGCGGATCAATAGATCCGCTGCCCGTGTGTAGCAAAGGTGGGCGGACAACTTTGCGAGTTCAGAATTCCTCTGATTTGGTGAATCTGAATTAATTATACAATGAATGTAGTATTTCTCTAAAGTCTGTTAATATGTGTTCTTCATTGTGATCGTTAAGTCTACCTGTCCAGCCATGACTATGGACAGAGTGTGGGCATGAAGGGTTTAATAGCACTCAGCCTCTTGTTCCCTTAACCCTATACCTGTACAAGGACCTAAAGGGACAACAAATTAACCCCAAAATTCTACCTACACCACCCCAGATTAACATTACTGCCACCACATAGAGTTTTAAATAAGGGTGTCTTGGGAACCCAATAACTCACATAACTAACAATTAGGTAATGTGGCTTTTATATTATCTCAACAGAGTGCGAATTCAGATATTAGAGCCCAAAGACAAAATTAGATGATTAATATTTTTAATAACAGAAGAAAAATGCAGGTTACACATTGGCAAAATACAAAAACAGAAGACAGAAAAGAACAAGAATAGATGCAAAAATACTGTTCTTGAAAATAAAATGGGACATAAAATAAACACAATACCTTCACTTTGCACATATCATGCTTCCAACAGGTTTGTGGGAACTTCCTTTAGATGTTTCAGTGAAGTTCTGATATAATGTTGCTGTACATTCAATTATACCCGTAAATCATCCTTTGTCTTGTCAAAAACCAGCCCCCCTTGTAAAATACTATGACCTTTTGGAATTCCTTATCTAACAGTACTAAGCCTCAAGGCATCAGAAGGGGAGGGGGAGAAGGGAGGAGGGGGTCTTTAGTTCAATGCAGGCTAGGAGACAATCAGCCCAAGTTAACCCTGGCATTACTGGGAAACCACACCACTTCTTCTGGTGGCTATTCCAGCTATTAACTACTCCTTATGGGTGTATCATGACATTAATTTAAAGGTAAATCTAGATTTTATCCTATTTAAAGCAGGGGACCCTATGTTAAAGACTTTTTTTTGACAGGGTCTTGTACCTGCGAAATCCAACCACAGACCCAAAACAAGAAAGAAAGGCCCTTAAAGCCATGCAAAATAATTTGGATTTCGTGATAAGGGCGCCCAACAAAGGTGGGTTTGTTGTAGTACTAAACAGGGATAATTACATTAATATGGATTATAGGGTGCTTAATAAAGATCCTACTTGACAATTTAAGAAGTTACAGGATTTACTGGATGATGATTTGAAAAAAAGTTTTTTTTAGATAAAATTCAGTAGCTTTTAATAATGATGAACATTCTAAGACAACCATATTTCACCATTTGCCTATGGTCCAAAAGTCCTTAACTAATCTGCAGGGCTGTCCCATTGTTAGTGGGATTGATTCCCTATTGGAGCATCTTTCTCAATGGCTGGACAGCCTCTTGCAACCCTTGGTATTATCTTTACCCACCTATGTACATGATATGAAATAAATTCTTAAAATTACAGAGAACATTGATTGGGATTCTGAGTTTAGTTGGCTAACTATTGATGCTGTAGCATTATATTCTTCTATACCCAAGAAATGAACACGGTCTGGAGACTGTCCAATTTTTCTTACGTAATAATACCAATTATACGGTTAAGTTTAAAGCATATATTTTGTGCATGACATAATTTTTGATTAGACATACCTTTTTTCAATTTGAAGGTGTATACTATCTTCAGAGGTGCAGAACAGATATAGGGGTCGATCCGATATAAATCGTCGCCCGCAAAAGCCGGCGATGCCAATATTTACGCTGATTTGGTATCCTATATACGGCGTAACCTAGAAGTTACGCGCGTATATTTCTGCCGTCGCCCGTAGTTTTTTGGGCCATAGGCAGGTATACCAAACCAGCGCAGTTTGGTATCCAATATGCAGTGTAAGGACTTACGTGGCGAAAATGGAGAAAACTTACTCCATTTTCACCTCGCCACAAAAAGCAGCCGTAAGAAGCCTTACGCTGACTATTGGAGCCCCGTAACTCCCTAAACTAACTAGAAAATAAACCTAACACCTAACGCATGCGCAATGTCTATCTCCCTGTCAACCGCGATCTGCGAAATAAAACCTAACACCTAACGCATGCGCAATGTCTATCTACCGGTCAACCGCGATCCCCCCCCCCCCCGAAATCCCTAATAAAGTTATTAACCCCTAAACCGCCGCTCCCGGACCCCGCCGCCATCTACATAAACTAACCCCCTACTGTGAGCCCCTAAAACCGCCGCCATCTACCTTATCTATCCCCTAATCTGACCCCTTACACCGCCGCCACCTATATAAAAATTATTAACCCCTAATCTAATCCCCCTATACCGCCGCCAGCTATATTAATATTATTAACCCCTAATGTAAGCCCCTTACACCGCCGCCATCTCTATTAAAATGATTAACCCCTAATTTAATCTACCTACCCCGCCGCTAGCTATATTATCTATATTAACCCTAAGTATATTATAGTTAATATAGGTATTACATTATATATATTAACTATATTAACCCTAATTATATTAGGGTTAATATAGTTAATATAGTTACTATAGTATTTATATTAACTATATTAACTCTATCTAACACCTAACGCATGCGCAATGTCTATCTACCGGTCAACCGCGACCCCCCCCCCCCGAAATCCCTAATAAAGTTATTAACCCCTAAACCGCCGCTCCCGGACCCCGCCGCCATCTACATAAACTAACCCCCTACTGTGAGCCCCTAAAACCGCCGCCATCTACCTTATCTATCCCCTAATCTGACCCCTTACACCGCCGCCACCTATATAAAAATTATTAACCCCTAATCTAATCCCCCTATACCGCCGCCAGCTATATTAATATTATTAACCCCTAATGTAAGCCCCTTACACCGCCGCCATCTCTATTAAAATGATTAACCCCTAATTTAATCTACCTACCCCGCCGCCAGCTATATTATCTATATTAACCCTAAGTATATTATAGTTAATATAGGTATTACATTATATATATTAACTATATTAACCCTAATTATATTAGGGTTAATATAGTTAATATAGTTACTATAGTATTTATATTAACTATATTAACTCTATCTAACCCTAACACCCCTAACTAAATTTATATTAAATTAATCTAATTCATTTATAAACTAAAATATTCCTATTTAAATCTAAATACTTACCTATAAAATAAACCCTAAGATAGCTACAATATAATTAATAATTACATTGTAGCTATGTTAGGGTTAATATTTATTTTACAGGTAAATTGTTAATTATTTTAACTAGGTATAATAGATATTAAATAGTTATTAACTATTTAATATCTACCTAGTTAAAATAATTACCCAATTAACTGTAAAATAAATCCTAACCTAAGTTATAAATACACCTACACTATCAATAAATTTAATAAACTACAAACATCTATCTAAAAATACAATTAAATTAACTAAACTAAATTACAAAAAATAAAAAAAAGATTACAAGATTTTTAAGCTAATTACACCTATTCTAAGCCCCCTAATAAAATAATAAACCCCCAAAATAAAAAAAATTCCCTGCCCTATTCTAAATTAAACAAATTTCAAAGCTCTTTACCTTACCAGCCCTTAAAAGGGCCTTTTGTGGGGCATGCCCCAAAGAATTCAGCTCTTTTGCATACAACAAATACAATACCCCCCCCATTACAACCCACCACCCACATACCCCTATTCTAAAACCACCCAAACCCCCCTTAAAAAAGCCTAACACTACCCCCCTGAAGATCTCCCTACCTTGTCTTCACCACACCGGGCCGAACTCCTGATCCGATCCGGGCGATGTCTTCCTCCAAACGGCAAAGAAGAATTCTTCCTCCGGCGATGTCTTCCTCCAAGCGGCAAAGAAGAATTCTTCCTCCGGCGACGTCTTCCTCCAAGCGGCAGAAAAGTCTTCATTCTTCCGGCGGCATCTTCAATCTTCTTTCTTCGCTCCGCCGCCGCGGAGCATCCATCCCGGCCGACTGCTGTACTACGAATGAGGTACCTTTAAATGACGTCATCCAAGATGGCGTCCGCAGAATTCCGATTGGCTGATAGGATTCTATCAGCCAATCGGAATTAAGTTAGAAAAATCTGATTGGCTGATTGAATCAGCCAATCAGATTCAAGTTCAATCCGATTGGCTGATCCGAACAGCCAATCAGATTGAGCTCGCATTCTATTGGCTGATCGGAACAGCCAATAGAATGCGAGCTCAATCTGATTGGCTGATTGGATCAGCCAATCGGATTGAACTTGAATCTGATTGGCTGATTCAATCAGCCAATCAGATTTTTCTAACTTAATTCCGATTGGCTGATAGAATCCTATCAGCCAATCGGAATTCGGCGGACGCCATCTTGGATGACGTCATTTAAAGGTACCTCATTCGTAGTACAGCAGTCGGCCGGGATGGATGCTCCGCGGCGGCGGAGCGAAGAAAGAAGATTGAAGATGCCGCCGGAAGAATGAAGACTTTGCTGCCGCTTGGAGGAAGACGTCGCCGGAGGAAGAATTCTTCTTTGCCGCTTGGAGGAAGACATCGCCGGAGGAAGAATTCTTCTTTGCCGCTTGGAGGAAGACATCGCCCGGATCGGATCAGGAGTTCAGCCCGGTGTGGTGAAGACAAGGTAGGGAGATCTTCAGGGGGGTAGTGTTAGGCTTTTTTAAGGGGTGTTTGGGTGGTTTTAGAATAGGGGTATGTGGGTGGTGGGTTGTAATGGGGGGGGGTATTGTATTTGTTGTATGCAAAAGAGCTGAATTCTTTGGGGCATGCCCCACAAAAGGCCCTTTTAAGGGCTGGTAAGGTAAAGAGCTTTGAAATTTGTTTAATTTAGAATAGGGCAGGGAATTTTTTTTATTTTGGGGGTTTATTATTTTATTAGGGGGCTTAGAATAGGTGTAATTAGCTTAAAAATCTTGTAATCTTTTTTTTATTTTTTGTAATTTAGTGTTTGTTTTTTTTTGTAATTTAGTTTAGTTAATTTAATTGTATTTTTAGATAGATGTTTGTAGTTTTTTAAATTTATTGATAGTGTAGGTGTATTTGTAACTTAGGTTAGGATTTATTTTACAGGTAATTGGGTAATTATTTTAACTAGGTAGATATTAAATAGTTAATAACTATTTAATATCTATTATACCTAGTTAAAATAATTAACAATTTACCTGTAAAATAAATATTAACCCTAACATAGCTACAATGTAATTATTAATTATATTGTAGCTATCTTAGGGTTTATTTTATAGGTAAGTATTTAGATTTAAATAGGAATATTTTAGTTTATAAATGAATTAGATTAATTTAATATAAATTTAGTTAGGGGTGTTAGGGTTAGATAGAGTTAATATAGTTAATATAAATACTATAGTAACTATATTAACTATATTAACCCTAATATAATTAGGATTAATATAGTTAATATATATAATGTAATACCTATATTAACTATAATATACTTAGGGTTAATATAGATAATATAGCTGGCGGCGGGGTAGGTAGATTAAATTAGGGGTTAATCATTTTAATAGAGATGGCGACGGTGTAAGGGGCTTACATTAGGGGTTAATAATTTTAATATAGATGGCGGCGGTGTTAGGGGCTCACTTTAGGGGGTTATAGATATAATATAGCTGGCGGCGGGGTACGGGAGCGGCGGTTTAGGGGTTAATAACTTTATTAGGTTGCGGCGGGGTATGGGAGCAGCGGTTTAGGGGTTAATAGCTTTTTTATTGTTAGGCTAGTGAGGGGGGATAGCGGATAGAGGGTTAGACAGTGCGGGCTATGTTAGGGAGGCGTGTTAGACAGTGCGGGCTATGTTAGGGAGGCGTGTTAGACAGTGCGGGTGTTTTAGACTTTAGTCAGGTTTTATAGGCGCCGGCAGATTCTAACGTGGCGCAAGTCACTGGCGACGCCAGAAATTTGTACTTGCGCAGATTTCTGGACATCGCTGGTTTGTCAGACTTACGGCACGTTAGCATCTGACGGCGACCTATATGGGATAGCTCGAGTTGCGAGCTGAAACTGCGGGCGACGCCGGTTCCCTCGCTTGCGCCGCAAACTGTGATCTATATCGGATCGCGCCCATAGGGAGTAAATTTACCCCATCCTATGCAAACCTGTTTTTAGGTTGGTGGGACCTGTTCCGTGTCTTTGTAGATGATGACTCATTTAAATATAAATGTTTTATCGGTGACCTGCTATTTATTTGGTTGGGATCAGAAGAGCCAGCAGAATTGTTTGTACAATATGTCTCAGTGATAATGAGGTTGGCTAGCGATTTACCGATGAACATCAGAAAAATAAATTTAATTTTTTGGATGTCACCTTTATTGGTGAAGGTAGGGGAAGATTCTTTCTAGGGTATATCACAAGGCAGTTTCAAGGAATTATCTTTTGCATGAAGCAAGTTTGCACCCAAAACATGTCCCATATGCTGTGGCTAAGGGACAACTTGTACATTTAAGATGAAATTGTTCCAGCAATGTAACTGTCTAGAAGAGGAAACTGAACCATTAGAAAATAGACTCTGAGAAAGGGCATATACTTATAAGGACATTAATAGGGTAAGATTGGAAGCCCAAACTGTGAATAGAGAATATCTTATGAGTGTCAACATGCGCTCTAGTAAACAATACATTTAAAGGTGCTACATTTGTTACTGGTTACTGTGCCCAGTATACCCAAATATGTAAGATTGTTCACAAGCACCTTACTGTCAGCCGAAGATAAACTGAAAAGAGTTGTAACAGATGGTTTTAAATGTTTCTTACAGAAAGTGTAAAACATTGGTCAACCTACTCTCCCTTTCCCAATTAAAGCCAGTGGAACAACCAAATAGTTCCTGGCTGGCATGTGTGTATGTTTAGATCTGGGCATACTAGATGTAGACCTTTTGAGTATGTTCAGGTTACAAGATCTACAGTTACACAT
Source organism: Bombina bombina (assembly GCF_027579735.1). Classification (NCBI taxonomy): domain Eukaryota; kingdom Metazoa; phylum Chordata; class Amphibia; order Anura; family Bombinatoridae; genus Bombina; species Bombina bombina. Next base: position 970,015,298 of record NC_069499.1, on the reverse strand, counting down.
AAGGTGTTTAAGATAAATGTTTGCTTAAATTGTATATCTACATATGTAATTTATCTTATCAACTTTGAAACATGCAAAGTCCTGTACATAGGTTTGACAACTCATGGTGTACGTTCCATATTTTCTGCCATTAAAATTGGCACGTCTTCCACCTCCTTGGTTCAACATTTTGAGGCACCACAATTTAAATCTTACTTTTAAATAGTGCACCATTGAAAAATGTTATGTTGCCTAAGCGAGGTGGGGATCATGACCAATTGTTGTCTGATGTACTAGATATTTAGATTAAAGATTAGATTACCTAAAGGTTTACATTCTAGTTATGACTTTAGCAATTATTTGGATTGATTTCCTTATGTTGCACGCTAACCTTTTACTTTTAACTTGAAACACCAGCACTAACCCAAGAATAATAATTTTGTTCCATGAGCCCATGATCGCTAAAAAACATATTGCTCCACTTGTAATCTGGCCCTATGTGGGGGAATTTAAAAGAAACACTATTCAGTGCCGTCTGTAAACTACAGTGAAAAAAAAAATAACATTTACTTCCTTTTAAACCGTGAAAATGTGATAGTGACAGTGATGATTATACAAAATAATACAGTCTGTAGATATCTCACTAGGTATGACAGAAAAAGAAACACTAATGCTGAGAGTGTTTTCCTCTCAAGGGAGACATAGATCCGTATCTAGCAAATGTATTTCTTTTTCAGATACTGATTCTGATTCAGTTGAGAAAGATTTACGAACAAGCAATATACAACGTACTGGAGGCAAATGTCTAATAAGTACTCTACTGATAACTAGATTATCAGTTAGTTCACCTTTGCAAATAGTTCATTCAGGTAGACAAGACATATGTAGCAGAATCTCCTGCTATCTTAAATCCATCAGCGAATGATACTTCACATACACATTAAACTGACCAAAGCAAGAGCTTTACATTAAATATTAAAGGACAAAAGAAAAGGTTTGTGAAACCAGACAGAGTTGTTATTAAGGTAGAAATGAACCTAATGATTCAGAAGTACCAAAGATACTCAGGGAAAGTTTAGGTCAGGAACTTGCAAAAAAAAAACAACAACAATGAGAGATTATAAGAGAGGTAGGGGAAGAAGTCATTATACACCCAGCAAAAGTTCAAGTTAACCATAAACATTTTTTATAAGTATTCAAAAATCCCTGTAGAATCTGAAAACGTGACAGAAGGGACTGGGTCTGTATCTGGATTTACTATTATTTTGTCATTTCAGGATAAGTTTAAATCCTTATTTTTGTCTGAATTAGTAAACCTAAACAAACACACATTGGAGTTATGCCAAAGGCTGTTTTTTTATCCTCTTCGGTCACAGTGTCCTGTTCTTAAAATGTATCATAGGAAAGTTGAACATGATTTCATTTTGCTGGCAGATTATCTTGCACATCAGGTTTCCAATTTAACACACAAAAAAATAGAGGCTCTTGATTTATTAAGGCTAAAATCCCAGTTGTGATCAGACAGACTGATGGAGGTCTTATGACAGTTATATGATGAGGAGATTTATCATGTATGCACAAGAGATCATACTATAATATAACGTGAGCAAGTTAGACTTCTTTTAAATGACGGAAGACAAGATGAAGCACATATGAATATTTTTATTATTATTGTTATTATCACTATCCTTTATTCTTAGAACGCCAACATATTCTGTAGCACTAGAGTATAGGTGCATTATGCCATGGTACAATTTTCAAAGCAGCAACTAAAGAAATGATAAAGACGAAGAATGCTCATGCTATGAACCGCCACCTAATGTGGGTCAGTTTTCATAGAACTGATATGCAGGACAGGTGGGCTTATAATGAGTACAGGGGTAGCTGATGAGAATGAAGAGTGTTAAGGAAAAGAGAGATGGTTTAATATAGGTTGCGAGCATCCTTGAGTAGCAATGTTTTTAGGTAAGTCTTGTCAAGAAAAGCAGGGAATCCCTTGAAATTGCTGTAAATCTTGAGGCTGGAATGTGAGGGGGTGATAAAATAATAGGAAAGAAGTAGGTTTTGGGCAGAGTAAAGGGGGTGAGTAGGAGAAAAATTCAAGACAAGGACAGTGGTATAGGTGGGGGAATTTGTTTTATAGAGCATATATATATACTAGGGCCAATATTTTAATTTTTTTTCTTGAGGCTATAAAAAGCCAATGGAGTGATTGGCAGAGAGCTGCAGCAGATGAAGAGGCCTATTTATCAAGGCATCAACCGCAAATACGCTGGAATTCTGCAGCGTAATTGTGGCAAGCCTGATTCGTCCTATTTATCAAAGCCTACAGACCGGCAAAAGATTAAGTCTGTGACGTAACATACGATCCGCCGGTCTCAATCCGACAAAGATCGATGCTTACGTCATTACAGATGTTCCGAATACAAATTCAGAACTATCTGACAACTTTTGCAAGTTATCAAACTTCTAACAGGTACGCTCGCCACTATTCCGGCCCAGCGTACCTGGTTTTCAATCCACCACCCTGGAGGCCGCAGATGCCATAGGAATCAATGGGAGTCTGAAAGCAGCGAAAGCTTATGTTCGCTGCTGCCAGATATCCAATTGATTTCTATGCTAGAATAAAAGTTACGTTTACACCTAACACCCTAACATGTACCCCGAGTCTAAACACCCCTAATCTACCACCCCGACATAGCCACAACCTACATAATGCTATTAACCCCTATTCCGCCGCTCCTGGACCCCGCCGCCACTAAATAAAGTTATTAACCCCTATTCCGTCACTCCCGGACCCCACCACAACTAAATAAATATATTAACCCCTATACCGTCGCTCCCAGACCCCTCTGCAACTAAATAAATGTATTAACCCCTAAAACCCTGGCCTCCCACATAACTACCACTTACTAAACCTATTAACCCCTAAACTGCCAGCCCCCCACATCACCATAAACTAAATTAACCTATTAACCCCTAAACCTAACTGCCCGCTAACTTTACATTAAATATTAACGCATCCCTATCTTATAATAAATTTAAACTTACCTTTAGAATTAAAATAAACTATATTAAACTATTAATTAACCTACCCTAACTATTATACTACAATTATATTAAACTAATAATTATCCTACACTAACTGTTAACTACAAATTAAATTAACTATATTACATATTTAAAAACCTAACCCTACTCAAATTATTTAAATTTAAGTTACACAAAATAAAAAATAAATTATCAAATATTTGTTACAATCAGCCAATAGGATTGAGCTTTCATCCTATTGGCCGATGCTATCAGCCAATAGGATTGAGCTCGCATTCTATCGGCTGATTGGAATAGCCAATAGAATGCGAGCTCAATCCTATTGGCTGATTGCAACAGTCAATAGGATTTTTCCCCTTTAATTCCGATTGGCTGATAGAATTCTATCAGCCAATCAGAATGTAAGAGACGCCTTCTTGGATGACGTCATTTAAAGGAAACTTCATTCTGCAAGAGACGTCAGAAGAAGAGGATGCTCTGCGCCAGATGTCTTGAAGATGGAGCCGCACCACGCCGGATGGATGAAGACTTCTGCCCGGTTGGATGAAGACTTCTGCCAGCTTCGCTGAGGACATTTGCCACTTCGTTGAGGATGGATATCGGGTCTTCAAAAACTGTAAGTGGATCTTCGAGGGTTAGTGTTAGGTTTTTTTAAGAGTTTATAGGGTGGGTTTTAATTTTAGATTAGGGGTTTAGATTAGGAGTTTGGGCTGAAAAAGAGCTAAATGCCCTTTTAAGGGTAATGCCCATCCAAATGCCCTTTTCAGGGCAATGGGGAGCTTAGGTTTTTTAGATAGGTTTTTATTTGGGGGGTTTGGTTGTGTAGGTGTTGTTTTTTTACTGTTGGGGGGTATTTGTATTTTTATTTACAGGTAAAAGATCTGATTTCTAAGGGCCATTGGTAATTTAGTGTAGGCTAGGGATTTTTTATTTGGGGGGAGTATTTTCATAGGGCTATTAGATTAGGTGTAATTAGTTTAAATATTTGATCATTTATTTTTTATTTTGTGTAATTTAGTGTTTTTTATTTTGTGTAACTTTTGTGTAACTTAGTTGTTATTTTTTGTAACTTAGTAATTTTTTATTGTAGATTTAAATAATTTGAGTAGGGTTAGGTTTTTAAATATGTAATATAGTTAATTTAATTTGTAGTTTAATGTAATTTTAGGATAACAGTTAGGGTAGGTTCATTAATAGTTTAATATAGTTTAATGCAATTGTAGGATAATAGTTATGGTAGGTTAATTAATAGTTTAATATTGTTTAATGTAATTGTAGGATAATAGTTACGGTAGGTTAATTAGTAGTTTAATATAGTTTATTTTAATTCTAAAGGTAAGTTTAAATGTATTATAAGATAGGGATGAGTTAATATTTAATGTAAATTTAGCGGTATGTTAGATTTAGGGGTTAATAGCTTAATTTAGTTTATGGCGATGTGGGGGGCTGGCGGTTTAGGGGTTAATAGGTTTAGTAAGTGATAGTGAAGTGGGAGGCCAGGGGTTTAGGGGTTAATACATTTATTTAGTTGTGGAGGGTTCCGGGAGCGGCAGTTTAGGGGTTAATACATTTATTTAGTTTCGGTGGGCTCGGGGAGCAGTGGGATAGGGGTTAATATATTTATTTAGCTAAGGCGGGGTCCGCGAGTGGCAGGATGGGAGTTAATAACTTTATTTAGTTGCGGCGGGGTCCGGGAGCAGCGGGATAGGGGTTAAACATTTTAGTATAGTGGCGGTGTTTAGTGACAGGGTATAAATAAAATTGGGAAAAAGCTGAATAGCAGCGAGATCGATGACTGTTAGTTAACAACAGTCCGCTGCTCATCGCCCCATACTTGGTGCGCGACTTTTTGACAGCTTTTTTTATAAATATGGAGAGCGTATTCAGGTCCGCGGCCGCGATGTTAGACGAGCGTATTGGTGCCGGCGAATGCAGCATAGTTGACGGCTTGATAAGTAGGCCTCAAAGAGTTGTGTGAGAGGAAAACCAGTCTGTTAAATTCCTTGATTATGAATTGCATATTAGACAGACCTAAAAGATTGGAGATGCCTTAAGGGACACTCAGGTTAAATTACATTTTCATGATTCAGATACAGCATGTAATTTTAAACAACTTTCCAATTTACTTCCATTAAAAAAAATGTGCACAGTCTTTTATATTTACAATTTTTGAGTCACCAGATCCTACTGAGCATGTGCAAGAATTCACAGACTATACGTATATGCATTTGTGATTGGCTGATTGCTATCACATGGTACAAGGGGAATGGAAATATACATAACTTTAAAATTTGTTATAAAAAAATCTACTACTCATTTGAAGTTCAGACTAAGTGCTATTGCATTGTCTTGTTATCTTGCATTTGTTGATTATGCAAATCTAATGTGTTGACTGGTCCTTTAGTCAAACAGAGATATAAAAAGAGAGAGGGGTAGAATTTTACAGATAATTTAAAGAGTCAGGAACACATTTAATTTAGGGAGTAAAGGCTGCAGGTATAAAGGGTGGGTAAGATCAATGTTTTGTTATAGATATTGAGATTTAAAATATTGGATAAAAAGGAAAATTGGAGGAATTGAGTTGTGTAGAGGTTAAGGAATTTAGGATCAGATACTAGAAAAACAATTAGTGACAAATGTAAGCAATAAGAAGGACAGGTCAGGGGCAGAGAGGCAGGATTCATTGTTGTCAGATTACCAATAATAATGAAAGTAGCTGACTTTATTAAAGATGACATTAAGATTGACAAGAGAAGAGGAAAAAGTCTTGTGACTCCCAAACCAATAGTGGTAGAAGATTGCCAGAGAAGGATTAACTGAAGCTAGAAGATGCAGTTTAAAATATAGGAAGAGAAAGTGATGTGTTACAAATGTGTAACAAATGTCAAGCACTGTATCCTTGAGGTATATTTTGTTCAATAAAAATTGTGTATCATATATTTGTGTAAATCTTAAAAATACACAGTATACCAAAAACAATAACACATGCATTTATGGTTTCAGTGGAGTATCTTCTATGTTTAGGTAGAGTCAAAACATTGCTGAGAAAGAATGAAAGCGAGCCAAGTGTATCCCAAATACTACTTGCCACACTAAAGATCTACCATTCTGCCAGCAGAAGAAGACTTGCAGATTTGAAAGTAACTATACAGAGGTGTTTAAATCTCACTTTGGACAGCTACACTGGAATTAATAACTTGGATGAATACAGAGGTATTTTGGTTATTAAACAGTAATACTGGAGGTTCATGTGAATTTTGTTTTCTATCTGATTTTTTCCCTAGACATTTTTGTTTAGCTATAAAACTGGTGCAAACCAGTCAAATTTATGACATATAAATGAGGAGTCGGGTTAATTATTTTGGAGCCTTTAATTCTAATAGGAAGATTTTAATCAATAATGTGTTTTTAAGGATGTTATAAACCTCCCTTTTTTCTTAAAGAGAGAAGACTGAGATGGCAACATCATTAAGAATATATAACGACTGATCCAATGGCCTAGACACATAAATGCTTGTGAGTTTGCCAAGAGATCTTGTTTTAAAGGTGAGGTAATGTGTGAAATTCATTTACTCTCAATGAGTGGGGGATTTTTTACCAACAGTTTGGACCTGTGAAGTATCTCATGTTTACTATTTAAAGATGATGAAGTTGTCTCTTATATTTCTTTTATTTCTCTTTCACTGTTTGAAGTTTTCTTTATTGAAAGTGTTAGAGTAGGCAGTTTAACAGAGGGAGTTTTTTTTCCTCTTTAATTAGTTGATAATGTAAGGTTTTTAAGTAATTTTGTGATGACTTGATAGTGGAACTCTATGGGCCGAGACATGAACACATGAACATTTACAAGATAGTTGAAGCTCCTTTGATTATAATGGAGCTTAACGCACAACTTGCTGATGTGATGATGGACTTTTACAATCTTTCATCAAATACACAGTTTTCTAGTTGTGATGTTGTGCTAATTTCTTTCTGTAAGACATTAGTTTAGCAAATGAGTTTCACTGAATCTAGGCCATCGTTTGCTAGAGAGCATGCTGCCAGCTATGTTTACTTATTGCAATAGGACAAATGCAGGGATGGACTGGAAATAAAATGCAGCCGTGGAAGAGAATTTAAGACAACACCATTTGGTCAAGGGGATTACTGAGATACTCATTCCCACAATATTTTTTTTTAGAATTAAATTATATTAGTTTGCAATAAAAAAATGGGGGGGGGGCAGAGCTAGCCAGCTACAGAGAGGTTGTGTGTTCCTGTAGCTCCACAAGTTTCAAGACTAATTCAGTCAAAGTCTGATATACAAGTTCTAAAAAAAGGGTTCTACTTGGTTAACATAGTAGCCCGAGATTCTGGGGGACCCTGCTGTAGATATTTCAGAGTAGCACTGCTTGAATTTGACATCAATCATAGACGCTCAGCCAGACTTAGGAAAAGCAGCAGGCACCATTTTGGAAAACTAACAGTATCAAAAGGCCTCTTAATTATTGAACATTGAACCGCATGGAGCCCGTTGCAGTCCCATAAAGGATCCAAGTACAAGGTACATGCCATCGATACAGAGCTGCTCAGCCGGTCTGAGAGAAAAATAAGGGGCGCTTATTTTACACCCAAGAGATATCCTAACATGATCTGAATCTTCTAAAAAGAACATGGTGGCCGTAGATAACTGGGAAACGGCAATACTACGTTTCATTGAGACTTCCTTCCAGCTTTTGGAGGTGCAAATTTTAAGTGCCCTTAAGAAGACAATACCTAATCGAGCCCTACTCACCCGCGTGGTACAGGAGCAAGAAATGCACAATGAATCAGGACTTCTCCTAGGCGCGACTACTGACACCCATGCTGGGTTAACTGAGAATACACCTCACCATACAAAGGCACACCAGCCGAATGATGATATGGAATTTCCTGGAGTGGGGCTGGGCAGATCTGACCGGCTTTCTGCATCTAAGAATATCCATCTAACTGCTTTTAGGGGTGACATCAAGACGATACCATTACCTCACCCGCAGAGTATCATACAGCAATATTCTTCATATACCCCAGACAGTGCCTCATATAAAAACCGGAATGTCTGCGGAGGTGGAATAAGTTATAAGTTGAGAGTTGGGGTGGGATAAATGAGTAATATTTCCTTAAAAAAAGTCACCCCTATACCTAATTTGTGCTAAGTCAGTTTATAAAGCTGGACATTTTACCTGACAGTGAATGTTGCTTACTATGAAGACACTGCTTTCTTTATCTTTCATTTACAATATTCTAATCCCTACAGTGAAGGTTTTGAGGCAAAGAGCAAATATGAAAAACGTTATTTGTCTTCCAGTAACAGGACTCCTTTTATCATTTCTGATGAGGTCACACATACAATGTTTATTTACTAGATATGCCATAATTCCTAGGATATATGTATCTGAATTATGTATATATATATATTTCTCTCCCTCAGAACTTAGTGCATGTTATTGTTTATGTTCTCCCTTCCAGCCTAATAATTGCTAAATGTAATGTTGACCATAATGCTACATATAGAGAGAAGAATTGTGGTGATGGTGTTTTTATATACTACTCCCCTATATATTTTGTCTATGACTTGTAATGACAATGGGATTCTGCGTAGGTATACAGATATAACTAATGCCTAAATAATAGTCCTGAAGTATATTTTTCCCTGAGACAAGGACTATTTTTATTCCTGGGGGCACAAGTTTACTAATTCATACTACCTTCTACTTCCACAAAGCAATTAGTTAGTTATGGGTTGGGAGTATTACTGTTAAAATACATTGCTGGATAGTACATCCACACTGATGTATTGGTAGCGATGGACTAGATGTTTTATCTATCCCTTTTAGAGGAATCTTGCGGTTAGCAAACACAAACACACCCTGCTGTTTAGATGAAGGCTAGGCTGTCGGAGGCCGAGGCAGCCAGACCTATTTTGTATAGATACTCTTCTTACTAAGAAAGCAGGTTACTATTGTGGGGATCCCCACCCATATCCTGACTTTATATATATAGTGGTTGCTGCTACCTTAATAGTTGTCATGTGAATGAGAATGCTATTCATGGACATTATAATTTTATCCTATTACTAGGTTTTATCAGCTGTTAAGGTAGGGTCAGTTTAAGTAGAGCACCTATATTCATGTTCTATTATAGATCTAAAATTTATAGTTTTTATTTAAGTCTGATGCACAGAGTGAATAATATAGGCTGTGACCAAGTATTATATTAGAGATTTAACGCTTGAGAATGATTGAAATTAGGATATTTCAGGTACAAGAACATTTCTATCCCTAAACCTTTGTATATTACCCTCTATACTGATCTCTACAGATACCCTACTACATTCAGTTTGAGCTCTTTATATAGGTAAAAGTTGTCTCATTTAGAATTAGGTTTCTTTACATTGTACTTTTTCCGACCAAATGGATACTAAATTTGATACCATGTCACTAATGTATGCTCCTGTATTTGAGAAGGCCAATTTTGACAGCCTCTTTTGCTACCTTCGCACTATCTCCCCCCCCGCCCACATTTAGAGCCCACACCAGGGTTCAACCTAGCTGGACTATTTCCGCCCCAATCCCTATACTTTTCTTTCTGTTTTGGAAGTTATGAATCATTGTAATGGGATTCATTTCTATGTCTAAAGGAACATTGATCATTATTTTTGTTAATTTTCAAGGGACCTGCGAGTCCCATCCTGTGTTTGTCTTTGGTGTTATGTGTGCACTTACACATTATTGTATCATTTATTCTAAAATAAAAAAATGTATTTAAAAAATAAAATCATTTTTTTTTTTTTTTTTGTTATTTTACACCCTATAACCCAATTTCATATATGACTCCCTTTCAAACTAAGAAAATGATTATCCATAGTGTGATCTGGAGAAGACACTCACAACTGTGTGTCACCCTGTCTCATGGTGTGACTTGACTAGACACTAGGTACTATTTAAAGGAGGGCTACTAAATGGTGCATGGTCTAGAAAATAAAACATACAAGGAAATATCTTGTGGCCTTAATACATATAACTCAGAGTTAAAAAAACATCTTCGTCACCTAAACAGCAGCACTACCCTCTTAAATTATAGCTGACCAACCCCAGATGCTGCAGCCCACCAGGACATCTCCTGATGTCCTGGTAAGCCAATCTGGCTTTGGAGAGACAGATGTAAAACCAAATATGAAGAGTGATTTACTAATTGGCCAATGACTGAACATCTCTTGTCATACTAAGCTATGTTTTATTATCCCCATTGCAGTAAGAATCCTTGTAAACTACCAGTCCAGTCTCTGAATAGTTATGCTGTCCATGCGTCTGTTTATGAAACAAAAAACACAACGTTCTATAAAGAATCTGTGTTTTCAAAATTAAAAAAATAACATTTTGATTACAGATGATGGGCTGAACTGGGAAATGCATCAATGTAATCTATACTATAATTGCGTTTGTAATGTCCGTCGACGTCGGCAGTTGCACATGCATACTCAAAGGAATGTTGGCAGCGTGAGGCCAAAAGAATTCTGCAAATGGAGCATTAAAAAAAAAAACTAACCGCCCACATTAAGTATTAAAAAAAAATCTAACCTCCCACAATAAGTATTTAAAAAAAAAATCTAACCGCCCGCACTTAGTTTTAAGAAAAAAATAAAATAAAATTATTAACCCCTAAATTCACCAACCCTAACATCGCAAACTACCTAATACACATATTAACCCTAAACCGCCATCCACCACCAACACAATAAACTAATTTAACTATTAAGTCCTACACCGCCAACCCCCACAACGCAAATGACTAATTTATCTATTAACTCCTACACCCCCAACCCCACAACGCAAATAAATAAGTTAAAGACTAAACCCCCTAACCTAGCAACCCCTAAATTAACTCTATAAGTACATAACATAATAAAAAACTACATTACTTAAAAAAAAAAACAGATTACATTACATTATTCTATAATTCCAAAAAATAAAAAAGGCTAACATTAGAAAATAATAAACCAAATTATCAAACATTAAAAAATTAAACCTAATCTCTATAAAAATAAAACAAAAACAAAAAAAACTCCCCCTAACCTAAGAATAAACTACCAATAGCCCTTAAAAGTGCCTTTTGTAGGGCATTGCCCTAAAATAAACAGCTCTTTTAAGATTAAAAAATACTAAGCCCCCTAACAGTAAAATACCCCCACCCACCAAACCCCCCCAAAAAAAACCTAAAACTTAAAAAACCTAAACTACCCATTGCCCCTAAAGGGGCATTTGTATGGGCATTCAGGTCTTTTTCAAAGTGCCCAAAAAACTCTAATTTAAAAAATAAAAAAAAATTGAAAAAAATTCCTAACACTAAAGCCCCAAATAGGTACGCACGGTTCCTGAAGTCCGGCGGACAAGGTGTTCTTCCAGGTGGGTCCATCATCTTCATCCACAGCGAAGGCGGTGCGGAGCGGGGATGGGGAGCAGTGTTTCCAGTTGTAGTGATCCTCGGAGGCGGCGATGGTCCTTGACGGCGACCGTCCTTTGCAGCGGCCCCCGACGGCGGTCCCTAGCGGCAGTGCTCCTCGGTGGCGTGGAGGTTCCTCTTCATACGATCGCCTGCCGCACACTGAAGATTAAATCCAAGATACCCCATATTTATTGGGGTACCTTGCATTCCTATTGGCTGACATTTTCACATCAGCCAATAGGATGTGAGCAAGTGAAATCTTATTCGCTGCTGAACTGCCAATAAAATTTCACTTGCTCTCATCCTATTGGCTCTTCAGCAGCTAATAAGATTTCACTTGCTCTCATCCTATTGGCTGATGTGAAAATGTCAGCCAACAGGAATGCAAGGTACCCCAATAAATATGGGGTACCTTAAATTTAATCATCAGTGTGCAGCAGACGATCGCATGAAGAGGAACCTCCACGCCGCTGAGGAGCACTGCAGCCTGGAACCGCCGCCAAGGACCGTCGCCACCTCCGAGGATCGCTTCATCTGGAAACACCGTTTCGCATCTCCGGGCCGCCTTTGCTGTGGATGAAGATGATGGACCCGTCTGGAAGAAGACCTCCGCTGGACTTCAGGAACCATGAGTACCTATTTGGAGCGTTAGTGTTATTTTTTTTTTTTTTTTTTGTTTATTTTATTATTTTTTAAATTAAGGTTTTTAGGGCACTTTGAAAAAGAGCTGAATGCACTTTTAAGGGCAGTGAAAAATAGCAGTATGCCCTTTTAAGGGCAATGCCCATAAAAATGCCCCTTTAGGGGCAATGGGTAGTTTAGGTTTTTTTAGTGTTATGTTTTATTTTTTATTTTGGGGGGTTTGGTAGGTGGGGGGATTTACTGTTAGAGGGGGGATTAATACATTTCTAGGAAAAAGAGCTTTTTTACTTAGGGCAATGCCCTACAAAATACCCTTTTAAGGGCTATTGGTAGTTTAGATTAGAATAGGAATTTATTTTGGGGTGGCTTTTTTTTTTTTTAAAAAAAAGGAGTACTAGATTTTCTGTAATTTTAGCCTTTTTATTTTTTGTAACCTTAGATTTTTTTTATATTTTGTAATTTTAGGATTTTTTTAGTTTTGTAATTTTTTTTATATTCATTTTTTATTGTATATTTCAACATGTTTAAACAAATACATTTGATTTCAAAAAGAGTAAGTAAAGTAAGTTAGGCCAGCAATTGACAATTCAAGTATTCCTGCATATGAGCAAAAGAGAAGGTAAAACAAGAAAGAACAAACATAAAACCCTCTAATATTTTCTAAGCTTTTTCTGTCCTCTGATAGCCTAAAAAAAGAAAATAAATTAACTCTATTAATCCTTAAGTTTTAAGGTTATCCTGTTGAAATATTTTTATTTGTAATTCCATACAATTACTAACCCTAAAAAAAACAAAACAAAAAACAACAAAAAAAAAAACAAACAAAAAAGAACTGGCAACTCAAAACAAAAAAACAAAAAACAAAAAAAAACAAAAAAAAAAAACAAAGAGAGAAAAAAAACAAACAAAAAAAATAGTAAGGGGAAGGATTCTTCCTCCTCAGTCCCCCCTCCTCCTCCCCCCCTACCAACTCTCCTGAGTCCAATCCATTCACCAAAGCCCCAGTAAAACCAGCTCTGTGTTTTGAAAGGGGAATATAATATACTCTGTAATCGGGAGGGATTTAATAAATTGTGCCCATTTACCAAAGAATTTTCTGATGTCACTCTCATTGTTGATGTTCGTATCACGTTGCTCTAAAATGCATTGTTTTTTAAGGTAATTTTTTATTTCTACCACCGAAGGTAATTCTTTCATTTTCCATTTTTTAAATATTAGGTATCTGGCTGCTAAAATGGAGACACTTATTATCTTTTCGTTCAAATGTTGTTCTGCCTGATTGTCGCAGCAGAAAATGATTAAGCTTGGTGACAACTCCAAGGGAGAAATCTTAAGAAAGGTGTTAATCCAAAATTCAAGTTTAAGCCAGAACTGACTAATCAGGGGGCATTTAAACATCATGTGTATGATGTCAGCTGCAACCAGAGAACATTTCGGACACTTTTGAAAATTCGGATTCTGAAGCTTATGCCCTTTTTCTGGTGTATAATGAAATTTATGTATCAATTTAAGATGCGCTTCTCTCCATGTTGCTGAGAGAGTGGCCTGAGCCACTTTGTGAATGGATTTTTGAATGAATTTACAATCAACATGCTCTAGTGCCATGATTAGTCTCCAGTCTTGAGCAATTTTCTCTAAAGTACGTTTCCCCTCTTGAGCTCCTAAAAGATAGTAGCAGTAAGAGATGGACATGCAGCCCTTCTTAACTAATGTAAGCCAGTCCTCTAGGTCACCCAGCTCCCAGTTCCACTCACCCTCCCTCAGTAACCCAGATACATAATGCCTTGCTTGCAGAAAAGCATAAAACTCCTTGTTAGAGAGATTGAAGCTGTTTTTAATTTCTTCAAATGTTCTGAGACACTTATTCTCTTCATCGATAAATTGTATTATCGTTTTTAGTCCCACTGAATACCACTTTTTAAAGATAGCTGAGTCTAGACCAGCTTGAAATAAGGGATTACCCCTTAGGGGAAGATATTTGGAAACTTTGCAATTAAAGGAAAGAAGCTTCCCTATCCTCCACCAAGCCTTTAATGGGTTAAAAATCGCTTTAATTTTCTTGATTCTAAGTGGCATGTCCTTTGGAGCGCAATGTAATAGTGCGCAAGGTAAGTATGCATCACAGATGCTCTCTTCCAATGCATTGTTTAGAACATAATTATTGCCGGAGATCCAGTCTGCCGCAATACGTGCTAAGAAAGAAAGATTATAAAGCCGCAAGTTAGGTAATGCGAATCCTGCAAATATCTTGGCTTGTGTCAATTTATTCAGGGCTATCCTAGGTTTTCCTGTTTGCCATATGAAGCTTCTAAGCCAGCTGTTTAGGCTTCGAATGTCCCTATCAAATAGCATTAATGCAGTATTCTGTAATATATACAGCAATTTAGGAAGAAGTACCATTTTGAACAGGGCTATCCGTCCTGATATAGAGAGGGGTAGGTTTTCCCAAGTCCTTAGTTTATCTTTGAATATTGTCAGAATTGGAGGGATGTTGAGGTTATATAGGTCAAGTGGATTCGTAGGTATTACTATACCTAAATACTTTAATGAGTCCTTAACTATTCTAAAGGGGCTGTTCAAGAAGGAGTCTTTATTTTTTCGGAGCCAATAGATCTCTGATTTGTTTACATTTGTTTTATACCCCGAAAATAACCCAAATTGGTTAATAATTTGTAAGAGCTTGGGTATATTAACTCGAGTATTTGACAGATAAACAAGGATATCGTCCGCGTATAAGGCTAATTTCATCTCCTGTTTACCTATCTTAACACCTTCCAGCTGTGACCTGATCTTAATAGCCAGTGACTCAATAGACAGATTGAAAAGGAGGGGAGAAAGGGGGCAGCCCTGTCTGGTTCCTCTGTTGAGCACAATTTGTGAAGAGACAATGTTATTGACGATTATACTAGTGGAAGGAAGGGTATACAAATTTAAAATAAATTTTAGAAAGTTGCCTTTGAACCCAAATTGACCCAGCGAGGTGAAAAGATGGTCGTGCTGTATAGAATGAAAAGCTTTTTCTGCGTCAATTGCCACAATAGCTAAGTCTGGGGTATGTTCCCCTTCCTCCCTCTCCTCCCTTTCAGCATTAAAAAAGTATTCTGTTACCACTAGGACTTCCCTAATTTTAGCTGAGGAATTCCGTGAATTTAGGAAGCCTGCTTGGTCTTTATGTATGATATTTGGTAATATCACTTGCAATCTTTTGGCCAAGATAGACATAAAGACCTTGTATTCCACATTTAGTAGAGCTATTTGTAATTTTTATTTGTTAACATTATTTAGGTTTCTAATTATTTTAAGATTATAATTTAATTAGGGTTAATTTATGGGCGTGTTAGGTGTTAGCTCTGCCAGAGGGTCCTTCCTTTGCCTGGAACAGGCTGCTATGTAGCTCAGAAAAGTGATTCTAGCAGGAGCCCACCTAAATGACTAGACAGACTAGCATTCAGGTGAAATAAGAACTGCCTTTATTGGGGGACACACACACACATCTTGATAAAACATGGAGACAATGCCACAGTTTTCCTGTAATTCCCGACCCTCCAGACTGACCGGCACCTCCATAGCAACCATAGTCCCACAGAATCCCAAGACAAAGTGGTGATGGTTTTGGGGTGATCCTTGGGGAGCGGCGGCACTTCCAGGGTGCCATTTGAAATCTCTCAGTCCCCAGATGCTGCAGTCCAAAAAACGGCATGATTCGTTATTGGGGACCGGAGATACAGCCTGTTGAAGTTATGGGGGTAGGGGTGCCCAAAACCCCCGGTTCCCAAAGCAGCTCCCCTCCGGTAATTCCCCCATCTCTTTTCCTCCCTAGGGGCTACTAATTCCCAAAAGAGCAGAGCTCTTGGGCACATGGTTGCTGGAGCAACCAGGGGTAAAGTTAGCTGGTGTCCTGCTGTCCTGTGGCTGACCGGGAGTTCCAGGAGCCCGGACAGCCTGAGAGAGGTTAGGTGGGTGTCCGTGATGAGGCAGCCGACCAGAAGTTCCAGGGACCCGGCCAGCCTAGGAGGGTTTTCCTGGTCATACACCAGCTTTTCGCAAGACAAGCAAACCAAAACTTGTAGTTGCTCTGAGGAGCCCAAAACCACTGAGAAACAACAGGGGTGAGGTTGTAGGGGGGTGGGGGCCAGCCTTAGCTGTCTGGTATCCATGACATCTGCCCCTCTCCAGTTCGGCAGACCCCGCTAGACCCTTAACGGGTCAGCCTGGGGATGTCCGACGGTGGCCCTCCACTTCTTGGTTGCTGGGAGAGGTTATCCTATCTCTTCTAAGCTTAGGGCATCCTAGGGGGGTTCCTGCTGGCATTTATACCCCCTGGGTGCAGGGAAAGTCACATAAGGCAAAGTCCCAAACAAGTTTGCTAAGGTCAGCTCCCAAACAATTGCTGTCCCACAAGTTCCAGTGTCCTTAAGTTCCATGGCCACACTGCCTCTCTCTGTGACACTCTGTTTAGAACCAGCTAACCCACCCACAAACAAAGCTAATGCCGGTTTCCCAGCTGTATTCCCACCCCAGACCGGGAGGTTGCTCTTTGGTGGGACAGGCAAAGCTTGGGTGCCCAAACATGTGGCACCAACTGTATAAGCTTTTATCCTCCTTGCCTAATGCAACGCTTGCCCCTGGTGAGAAATACTCCAGGAGAAGAAAAGGGTAGAGACCCTGCCAAGCTACTGAGGGGTGAGACCATCTGTCTCTTCTCTCGAGAAGGAGATCTACCGCTGGGGAGGGAGGTCTGCTACCTCTGTTCCATGGCAAACTGTGCTTCCACTGGGGAGGAAGACTGGCTGTCTCTGCTCCCTGTACGGGGTTCTGCTGCTGGGGAGAGAGACCAACTGTCTCCTCTCCCAGAAAGGAATTCGACCACTGGGGAGAGATATTGACACCCATCTCTGCCTGCAAGGGCTTCTCTGTAAGGGGAGGGAGGATGACTACCTCTGCTCCCGAAGGATGGATCTGCCGCTGGGGAGAGAGACCAACTGTCTCCTCTCCCAGGAAGGGGTTCTGCTGCTGGGGAGAGATATCGACATCCATCTCTCCCTGCAAGGGGTTCTCTGTAAGGGGAGGGAGGACAACTACCTCCACTCCCAGGGGATGGCTCTGCCACTGGGGAGAGAGACCAATTGTCTCCTCTCCCGGCTCCTGGCTCTGCCGCTGGGGAGAGAGACCGACTGTCTCCTCTCTTGGGAAGGGGTTCTGCTGCTTGGGAGAAATATCGACATCCATCTCTCCCTGCAAGGGGTTCTCTGTAAGGGGAGGGAGGACGACTACCTCCACTCCCAGGGGGTGGCTCTGCCGCTGGGGAGAGATACCGATTGTCTCCTCTCCCTGCTTCTGGCTGTGTCTCTGGGGAGAGAGACTGACTGTCTCCTCTCCCAGGAAGGGGTTCTGCTTACGGGGAGGGAGGACGACTACCTCTGCTCCCAGGGGATGGCTCTGCCGCTGGAGAGAGAAACTGACTGTCTCCTCTCCCTGCTCCTGGCTCTGTCGCTGGGGAGAGAGACCGACTGTCTCCTCTCCCGAGAAGGGGTTCTGCTGCTGGGGAGAGTTATCGACATCCATCTCTCCCTGCAAGAGGTTCTCTGTAAGGGGAGGGAGGACGACTTCCTCCTTTTCCTGGTTTCCTGGAGCTGTTACAGGTGCTGGGCAGAGGCCGACGGCTCTCTGCCCTGTTGCCAGTGCTTCTGCTGGGGTGGCTCCCTTGTCCAAGTCTATAAGCTCGGGGCCAGGCTGCTGATCTGTTTCTAGCAGCTCGTCGTCTCTAATGCTCTGTTGCCACTCATCTGAGGCCAGCCTCCATGATTTCTAGAGTGCTGCACCACAGCTCTGTGCAAACTCCGTGGCATGCTGAAGAACTTGGTCTAGCAGCCTCTTGTATGCCTTTTCCAGTTCCCATTCTTGGACAATAAGCGATACCATATTGGATACCAGCCAGGGTACCCCCGAGAGATCCAACAGCTGCTCTCGGGAGAGGTCAATGTTCGTTACTCTCAGTTTCGCCCCGCTCCCAAATTCTGAGTCTTCTGTTAACTTTTCCAATAGTAACCCAGGGTCGCCAAAGCCAAAGCCCTCTGTGGGGTAGCAATCCTCCAGCCATGGCCGTGCTTGCATAGAGAGCCATAAGAGGTCCCGGTAGCATCCTCCACCCACATCTCTGCCCGGACCAGTCGATCTAGTTCCGTTAGCCATTCCTCCATGGTCTGCTCTCCCAGGAAAAGCACTCGCAAGTCCCACCGGACCCAGTACCTCTCATCATCTGTGGGGAGGACCTTTCCATCACCATCCTTTTCTTGTTGAAGCCTCTCCCTCCATAGTTGCTGGCGGACAATGCTCCTGCAGCTCAGCTGGTCCAGTTCAGAACCAGGACCATCCAACTGGGTCAGTGCCTCCTGTACTCTCGTTAGGTACTCGGCTTCCATAGTTACCAGCTACTGTGGCCCTTCTCTGTCAGCAGGAATCATGTGGAAGAAGCAGATCCCACCACTGCCAACCAATGTGACGGATACCCCGGCTACCCCGACAGGGTAGCTCCACCAAATGGGTCCTGCTTCCTCCCTGCTGACTGCAGCTATGTAGCTGGCAAGTGACCACAGCCTGTAGCCACCCCTGATGCCCGACAGCACCAGTACTCAGTGTCCCACCCTGTGGCAGACTCCAGCTACCCCGACTGGGTAGCTCTGACAGCGGGTCCTTCCTTTGTCTGGAACAGGCTGCTATGTAGCTCAGGAAAGTGATTCTAGCAGGAGCCCACCTAAATGACTAGGCAGACTAGCATTCAGGTGAAATAAGAACTGCCTTTATAGGGACAAACACACATCTTTTATACACACACACATTGCCTGGAACAGGCTGCTATGTAGCTTAGGAAAGTGATTCTAGCAGGAGCCCACCTAAATGACTAGACAGACTAGCATTCAGATGAAATAAGAACTGCCTTTATTGGGACACACACACACATCTTGATTAAACAGGGAGACAATGCCACAGTTTTCCTGTAATTCCCGCCCCTCCAGACTGACCGGCGCCTCCATAGCAACCATAGTCCCACAGAATACCAGGACACAGTGGTGACGGTTTTGGGGTGATCCTGGGGGAGGGGTGACAATTGCAGGGTGTCATTTGAAAGCTCTCGGTCCCCAGACGCCGCAGTCCAAAAAGCGTCATGATTCGTTATTGGGGACCAGAGATACAGCCCGTTGAAGTTATGGGGGTAGTGGTGTTCAAAACCCCCGGGTCCCAAAGCAGCTCCCCTCCAGTAATTCCCCCACCTCTTTTCCTCCCTAGGGGCTACTAATCCCTAAAAGAGCAGAGCTCTGCAGCACATGGTTGCTGGAGCGAGCAGCGGTAAAGTTAACGGGTGTCCTGCTCTCCTGTGGCCGACCAGGAGTTCCAGGAGCCTGGACAGCCTGAGAGGGGTTAGGCAGGTGTCTGTGGTGAGGCAGCAGACTGGGAGTTCCAGGGGCCCGGCCAGCCTAGGAGGGTTTTCCTGGTCATACACCAGCTTTTCACAAGACAAGCAAACCAAAGCTTCCAGGGATTGTGGTTGCTCTGAGGAGCTCAAAACCACTGAGAAACAACAGGGGTGAGGTTGTAGGGGGGGTGGGGGGATAGCCTTAGCTGTCTGGTATCCATGACATTTGCGTTGTGGGTTTTTAGCGGATAAATATTTAGGACAGTAGTTTGTCCAAATAGTTTGTTGCTATAACTGTAGTTTATTATATATAAAATATTGTTGATATATTTAGGACAGTAGTCCATAAAAATACAGTACTGCTACACCTGTAGCTTAAATATTTATACAAAAGCAGAGTTACAAAATAGGTTGTTTCTACATCTGTAGCTTAACAAATAATTAGACTGCCCTCTGGGGATGCTTATCGACTAGTATTTGTATAATACAATAACAAACAGATAGGAAGACTGACAAATTTGAACACTCTTGTTAGGCTCAGAAACTTTACTGAATTCAATGAGAGCATCACAAGCAGATGTGACATTCTATTACAACATGCTAAATTATGTTTTCCTCAGTTCAAGCAGCAAACATCAAATTTTAACTGTAAAAATATATGGAATATGGTTTGGCCATTTTAATTTGCCTTGATCTAGGGCAGGGATGGTGAGCCATTTTACATGTGTGTACTTGAACTAGTGATAATAATGTATCCAAGTGGGTGTGTGAATCCATGAAATGTGTACCATTTTCTAGTTACTCTTTAGAAATCATTGGAATTTATTTACACCGAGATTACGAGTTTGGCGTTAGCCTTAAAAAGCAGCGTTGAGAGGTCCCAACGCTGCTTTTTACCTAACGCTGGTATTATGAGTCTGACAGGTACAGGCTCACCACTCACTTTTCTTCCGCGACTCGAGGCTACCGCAAATCCTCTTACGTCAATTGCGTATCCTATCTTTTTAATGGGATTTGACTAATGCTGGTATTACGAGTCTTGGAAGAAGTGAGCGGTAGACCATCTCCTGTCAAGAATTCGACCGCATTTAAAAGTCAGTAGTTAAGAGTTTTATGGGCTAACGCCGGAACATAAAACACTTAACTAAAGTGCTACAAAGTACACTAACACCCATAAACTACCTATTAACCCCTAAACCGAGGCCCCCACCCCACATCGCAAACACTAAAATACAATTTTTTAACCCCTAATCTGCCAACCGGACATCGCCACCACCTACATTATACCTATGAACCCCTAATCTGCTGCCCCTAACATCGCCGACACCTACATTATATTTATTAACCCCTAATCTGCCGACCAGACATTGCCGCCACTTTAATAAATGTATTAACCCCTAAACCGCCGCATTACCGCCTCGCAAACACTAGTTACATTTTATTAACCCCTAATCTGCCCCAACGTCGCCGCCACCTACCTACATTTATTAACCCCTAATCTTCCGACCCCAACGTCGCTGCTACTATAATAAATTTATTAACCCCTAAACCTAAGTCTAAGCCTAAATCTAACCCCCCCTAACTTAAATATAATTTAAACAAAATTAATTTAACATAATTAAAAAAATAATCCTATTTAAAACTAAATACTTACCTGTAAAATAAACCCTAAGCTAGCTACAATATAACTAATTGTTACATTGTAGCTAGTTTAGGATTTATATTTATTTTACAGGCAACTTTGTATTTATTTTAACTAGGTAGAATAGTTATTAAATAGTTATTAAATAGTTATTAACTATTTAATAACTACCTAGCTAAAATAAGTACAAAATTACCTGTAAAATAAATCCTAACCTAAGTTACAATTACACCTAACACTACACTATCATTAAACTAATTACCTAAACCACCTACAATTATTTACAATTAAATAAAATAAACTAAATTACTAAAAAAAACAAACATTAAATTACAGAAAAAAAAGAATTACAAGAATTTTAAACTAATTACACCTAATCTAATCCCCCAATAAAATAAAAAAGCCCCTCAAAATAAAAAAAAAATCCCTACCCTATTACAAATAATCCGATTGGCTGATCCAATCAGCCAATAGGATTGACCTTGCATTCTATTGGCTGTTTCAATCATCCAATAGAATGCGAGTTCAATTCTATTGACTGATTGCATCAGCCAATAGGATTTTTCCTACCTTTTTCCTACCTTAATTCCGATTGGCTGATAGGATTCTATCAGCCAATCGGAATTCAAGGGACGCCATCTTGGATGACGTAATTTAAAGGAACCTTCATTCTTCATTAGGACTCCGTTTGAAGAGGATGCTCCGCATCGGCTGGATTGAAGATGTACCCGCTCCGTCAGGGAGGATGAAGATAGAAGATGCCGCCTGGATAAAGACTTCTGTCGTATGGAGGACCACTTATGCCCAGATGGGTGACGACGTCTCAAGGTAGGGTGATTTTCAGGGGGTTAGAGTTAGGTTTTTTTAAGGGGGGATTGGGTGGGTTTTAGAGTAGGGGTGTGTGGGTGGTGGGTTGTAATGTTGGGGGGTATTGTATTTTTTATTTACAGGTAATAGAGCTGATTACATTGTTGGGCAATGCCCCGCAAAAGGCCCTTTTAAGGGCTATTTGTAATTTAGTATAGTGTAGGGACCTTTTTTATTATATTTGGGGGATTAGATTAGGTGTAATTAGTTTAAAATTCTTGTAATTCTTTTTTTTTTTCTCTGTAATTTAGTGGTTTTTTTTTAGTAATTTAGTTTATTTAATTTAATTGTAAATAATTGTAGGTGGTTTAGGTAATTAGTTTAATGATAGTGTAGAGTGAGGTGTAATTGTAACTTAGGTTAGGATTTATTTTACAGGTAAATTTGTACTTATTTTAGCTAGGTAGTTATTAAATACAGGGAGTGCAGAATTATTAGGCAAATGAGTATTTTGACCACATCATCCTCTTTATGCATGTTGTCTTACTCTGAGCT
The DNA here is from genome assembly GCF_027579735.1 of Bombina bombina. Lineage (NCBI taxonomy): Eukaryota > Metazoa > Chordata > Amphibia > Anura > Bombinatoridae > Bombina > Bombina bombina. The sequence continues at coordinate 969,992,748 of NC_069499.1, read as the reverse complement.
GTATAGGCTCGAAAGCCTACTACCAATTAAGCATATTAGGTGATGTGCATCTCTGTAATGAGAAGGGGTGTGGTCTAATGACATCAACACCCTATATCAGGTGTGCATAATTATTAGGCAACTTCCTTTCCTTTGGCAAAATGGGTCAAAAGAAGGACTTGACAGGCTCAGAAAAGTAAAAAATAGTGAGATATCTTGCAGAGGGATGCAGCACTCTTAAAATTGCAAAGCTTCTGAAGCGTGATCATCGAACAATCAAGCGTTTCATTCAAAATAGTCAACAGGGTCGCAAGAAGCGTGTGGAAAAACCAAGGCGCAAAATAACTGCCCATGAACTGAGAAAAGTCAAGCGTGCAGCTGCCAAGATGCCACTTGCCACCAGTTTGGCCATATTTCAGAGCTGCAACATCACTGGAGTGCCTAAAAGCACAAGGTGTGCAATACTCAGAGACATGGCCAAGGTAAGAAAGGCTGAAAGACGACCACCACTGAACAAGACACACAAGCTGAAACGTCAAGACTGGGCCAAGAAATATCTCAAGACTGATTTTTCTAAGGTTTTATGGACTGATGAAATGAGAGTGAGTCTTGATGGGCCAGATGGATGGGCCCGTGGCTGGATTGGTAAAGGGCAGAGAGCTCCAGTCTGACTCAGATGCCAGCAAGGTGGAGGTGGAGTACTGGTTTGGGCTGGTATCATCAAAGATTAGCTTGCGGGGCCTTTTCGGGTTGAGGATGGAGTCAAGCTCAACTCCCAGTCCTACTGCCAGTTTCTGGAAGACACCTTCTTCAAGCAGTGGTACAGGAAGAAGTCTGCATCCTTCAAGAAAAACATGATTTTCATGCAGGACAATGCTCCATCACACGCGTCCAAGTACTTCACACCGTAGCTGGCAAGAATGGGTATAAAAGAAGAAAATCTAATGACATGGCCTCCTTGTTCACCTGATCTGAACCCCATTGAGAACCTGTGGTCCATCATCAAATGTGAGATTTACAAGGAGGGAAAACAGTACACCTCTCTGAACAGTGTCTGGGAGGCTGTGGTTGCTGCTGCACGCAATGTTGATGGTGAACAGATCAAAACACTGACAGAATCCATGGATGGCAGGCTTTTGAGTGTCCTTGCAAAGAAAGGTGGCTATATTGGTCACTCATTTGTTTTTGTTTTGTTTTTGAATGTCAGACATTTATATTTGTGAATGTTGAGATGTTATATTGGTTTCACTGGTAAAAATAAATAATTGAAATGGGTATATATTTGTTTTTTGTTAAGTTGCCTAATAATTATGCACAGTAATAGTCACCTGCACACACAGATATCCCCCTAAAATAGCTATAACTAAAAACAAACTAAAAACTACTTCCAAAACTATTCAGCTTTGATATTAATGAGTTTTTTGGGTTCATTGAGAACATGGTTGTTGTTCAATAATAAAATTAATCCTCAAAAATACAACTTGCCTAATAATTCTGCACTCCCTGTAGTTAATAACTATTTAATTACTATTGTACCTAGTTAAAATAAATACAAAGTTGCCTGTAAAATAAAAATAAATCCTAAAATAGCTACAATGTAACTATTAGTTATATTGTAGCTAGCTTAGGGTTTATTTTACAGGTAAGTATTTAGTTTTAAATAGGATTAATTTATTTAATTATGTTAAATTAATTTTGTTTAATTTAAATGATATTTAAGTTGGAGGGGTTAGAGTTAGGGTTAGACTTAGGTTTAGGGGTTAATAAATGTATTATAGTAGTTGGGGTCGGAAGATTAGGGGTTAATAAATGTAGGTAGGTGGCGGCGACGTTGGGGGGGCAGATTAGGGGTTAATAAAATTTAACTAGTATTTGCGAGGCAGGAGTGCGGCGGTTTAGGGGTTAATACATTTATTAAAGTGGCGGCGATGTCCGGTCGGCAGATTAGGGGTTAATAATTGAAGGTAGGTGGCGGCGACGTTGGGGACGGCAGATTAGGGGTTTATAAGTATAATGTAGGTGGCGGCGATGTTGGGGCAGTAGAGTAGGGGTTCATAGGGATAATGTAGGTGGCGGCGGTGTCTGGAGCGGCAGATTAGGGGTTAATAATATAATGTAGGTGTCAGCGATAGCAGGGTCCGCAGATTAGGGGTTAATAAGTGTAAGATTAGGGGTGTTTAGACTCGGGGGTTCATGTTAGGGTGTTAGGTATAGACATATTTTTTATTTTCCCCTAGGAAACAATGGGGCTGCGTTAGAAGCTGGACGCTGCTTTTTTGCAGGTGTTTTTTCAGCCGGCTCAGCCCCATTGTTTCCTATGGGGAAATCGTGCATGAGTACGTTTAGTCCGCTTACCGCTACCGTAAGCAACGCTGCTATTGAGGTGAGACGTGGAGCTAAATTTTGCTCTACGCTCACCTTTTTGCGGCTAACGCCAGGTTTAAAAAAACCTGTAATAACAGCGTTGTCTTAAGGTAGCGTTAGAAAAAAAAGGCTTGTTAGCAACGCACCCCTGTTAACGCCAAACTCGTAATCTCGGTGTTAGTTTTTTTATTAAGTAAAACACCAATATGTTAAACAAATAGATTTCCTTTAAAATCAACTTTTTTCAATTTTTTTAGGATTATTCAAGTTATGAAATTAAAATAGTGACTCTTTCACAAGCTAGAACTAACAATCTTGGCAAGTTATCTCACAAAGTTTAAAGGGATTTAAAAGTTCAAAAATAAACTGCTCATATCTTTTATTATTGCACTATTCATTGCGTAAAACTGCAAAGGAGTTTAAGGGATATAAACCTCAAATTTTTCTTTCAAGATTCAAATATAATTTTAACAGCTTTCCAATTTACTTTTATTATCAATTTTGCTTCATTTTCTTGGTATCCTTTATTGAAAGAGCAGCAATGCACTATTGGGAGTTAGCTGAATACATTTGTAAGCCAATGACACATACATATATGTGCAGCCATCCAATTCGCAGCTAGCTCCCAGCTTCTTCTCAACAAAGGATACCAAAAGAATGAAGTAAAATAGATAATAGAAGTACATTGGAAAATTGTTTAAAATTGTGTGCTCTGCCTGAATCGTGAAAGAAAACTATTTGGTCTCATGTCTCTTTAACACACAGTTAAAGGTATAGTAAAGTCCAAATGAAACCTTCATGATACAGATAGGGCATGCAATTTTAAACAACTTTCTAATTTAGTTTTCTTATTAAATTTGCTTTTTTCTCTTGGTATTCTTAGTTGAAAGCTAAACCTAGGTAGGCTCATATGCTAATTTCTTAGCCATTGAAGGCCGTCTCTTATCTGAATGCATTTGACAGTTTTTCACAGCTAGAGGGCATAAGTTCCTGTGTGTCATATAAAAACATTGTGCTTACGCACGTGGAGTTATTTAAGAGTCAGCACTAATTGCCTGAAATGCAAGTCTGTCAAAAGATCTGAGATAAGGAGGCAGTCAGCAGAGGCTTAGATACACGGTAATTACAGAGGTAAAAAGTATATTTCTATAACAGTGTTGATTATGGAAAACTGGGGAATGGTAAATAAAGAGATTATCTATCTTTTTAAACAAAAACATGTTTGGTGTTTACTATCTCTTTAAGTCTGCTCCAAAGCAGCAATGCACAACTGGGAGCTAACGGAACACATCTGGTAAGTCAATGACAAAAGCTGTAGGTGTTGCCCCAATCATTTTTTCCCCAAATGATACCAAGAGAACATTTTATAATAGAAGAGAATGAAGCAAATTTCAGAATAGCAGTAAATTGTAAAGCTCGGATTGTAAAGCTGACTCATGAAAGAAAAAATGTTGTTTTAATGTCCCTTTAATACATTATTTTTCTTATGAATCCATGCAATACAGTTTTATTTGTTTATATCATTGAAAATGTGTTGATATTTTCCATCCAACAAGAGAAAATGAAATAAAATGATATATTTGAAGCCACACTATCCAGCAAGGTGTTAACAACAGCCAGGCCTACCAATAACAATGAATATGTTTGAAACTGACCCAAAATATTTCTCCGAGTCATTAGTTTGCAATACCATTACGCTGTTTTGTTTTCCTGAAAGCCAATTAAACGCCTTTTCATCTCACGCAAGCAGCAGGAAAGATTTTGCTTTTAACTTTTAACAAATCTCAGCGTGCTGCGTGGAAAATAAGCAAGAGCTTCATTTGTAACCAGTTTTAAAAATGAATTCTGTCGTGTGACAGTTTAATTAGGCACTTTCCCAGCTCTATGGGATAAATATTGCAATGCTTCCTTGAGCACACAAACAGACCCAACTGCATACCCTGATATATATGTGTATTCAAACCCTCACACTCATGTAGACGCATCCCAGCTGGAGATACAGATGGTTCACAGGTACCACCTTAGAAGCAAACTCTTTCCACAAAGACCAAAAATGCTCTCACAACATCATAGCATACTGTGCATATTAATTTGACATATGTGATAACACACTTTAATACAGAATCCTAACCTATGTCAGTAGAGGGCAACACATCCCAGCTTTAAAAAAAAAAAAATACATACTTTCTGATTAAGAGAGATCACATTAAGGAAGGGAATCTTAATACTTTAATGTAGAATTATACAGGAACAATGATTCATAAATAACTGTATTTTCAAGCAATGATAATACTGTTTAAAGCTAGATTATGAGTGGTGCCCTTAACTATAATGGGTATATTGCGGCCCTTTGCGTGCATTGGAAGTAGCGCACGTATTGAAAGGAAACGCGTTCGCTTGAGTGCAATTTAAAGGCACAGTTAACAGTAAAATTGTGTTTAAAAGGATAGATAATGCCTTTACTGCCCATTCCCCAACTTTGCACAACCAACATTGTTATATTGATATACTTTATAACATTTAAACCTCTAAATTTCTGCCTGTTTCTAAGCCACTACAGACAGCCTCTTATCACATGCTTTTTTATAATCTTTTCACAACAGGGGACTGCTAGTTCATGTGACCCATATAGATAACATTGTGCTCACGGCTGGGTAGCTATTTAAGAGTCAGCACAACACAGCACTAATTGGCTAAAATGCAAGACAATAGATAATAAATAAAAAAAGTCATGTGATCAGGGGGCTGTCAGAAGATGCTTAGATACAAGGTAATTACAGAGGTAAAAGGTATTTTACTATAACTGTGTTGGTTATGCAAAACTGCTGACTGGGTAATGAAAAGATTAGCTATCCTTTAAAACAATACAAATTCTGGTGACGACTGTCCCTTTAACGTATGTCAGGTAAGCACAACTTCAGAGCTCTGGTTTACTGTTACGTAAGACAAAACAAAAAATACATTTAAAAGAACAGTTCCACTCATAATAACACCGTCTAATGAAAATAATTAACAACAAAAATATTACATACAAAGTTATAAGGACTCAAAGATATAAGGTCTCAGTTAGGAAAAAAAAGGCATGCAAAGGGCTTTAACATAGAGATACTTAGATACACTTGTCTAAATATGTATATATATATATATATATATATATATATATATATATATATATATAATTATTTATTTATAAAGCGCCAACAGATTCCGCATCGCTGCCCATGGGTACAAAGATAAAAGTACAACAGTGATACACAACAATACAATATAAAACACCGGACAAAATTAAACAAACAAATAAAGGGGGAATTGAGGTCCCTGTTTCCGTGGGAACTTACAATCTAGCTTTATCACTTATCCCATATTTATATGTGTGTACATATGTATTTATGTATTTATATGTGTATATATGTATTTATAGGGGGGTGGGATTGTTGTTCAGAATCGAGGGGACTACATCGCTGAGGCTGACAGATTACTCAGTGACAACACCACCTATTATAAACTAAAGAGTGATCCCACCGCTGAATATAATAAGATCTTGAGAAATATACTGATTAAGGCCAAACAAAGGGAAATTTTATCTAGTGATGAATTTGGATATGTGTATAATCCTTGCCCTAACATACCCATTTTTTATCACATCCCGAACATCCACAAGGACCCCTTGAGACCCCCCGGAAGGCCTATTATATCCGGCATAGATTCCATAGGAAGTAATTTGTCAGTGTACATTGACTGGTACCTTCAACCAATGGTCAAAACAATAAAATCATACATTAGAGATACAGCTGATATTATAAATAAAGTAGAAGGTATGGAATGGGACCCTAACTTCATTTGGATGACATGTGATGTTTCCGCCCTCTACACAAATATCCCCCATGATTTAGGTGTAGTTGCCTTTAGAGAGATGTGTGGAGGATGGAATATCCCAGAAATCCATGTAGATTTTCTGACAGAAGCTATTTATTTTATATTAGAATATAATTATTTTCAGTTTGAGGGAACTTTCTACAGGCAAATACAGGGTACGGCCATGGGTACCACGATGGCACCGTCATATGCCAACATCTATATGGCCTATTATGAGAATAAATGTATTTGGAAAAATAATCCATATAGAGATAATATACATAAGTTTTACAGGTATATAGATGATATAGTCCTTATATGGAAAGGAACGGAAGAAGAAGCAAGTGAATTTTTAAAATGCATGAATAACAATGCATATAATCTCACTTTCACGAGTTGTACTAACAGGGATTCTATCGATTTTTTTAGATATTACCCTTTTCATAAAAGAAAATAAAGTGGCTGTTAGAAACTTTAGAAAGCCATCAGACAGAAATGGCTTTTTAAATGCCAGCAGTGGACACTTAAAAAGGTGGAAGGACAATATCCCTTATGGACAGTTTAGACGCATTAGGCGGAACTGTACATATGAGGATCACTATATGGACAAGGCCAAAGTTCTGGAAAATAAACTGTTAGTAAAAGGATATAACAGAGATTTAATTGAAGAGGCAAAGGAAAAGTGTAGAACTTTCCCCAGAGATTATAAGAGTACCAAGAATAACAACAGATTCCAGGATAACCACAGTCAGGTTAAATTTATCACCACATATAATGAGGGTGCTCAAGTAGTTAAGAACATTTTGAAGAAACACTGGGAAGTACTAAGGGGTGACCCTATTTTAAAAGATCAAATAGGAATGAATCCCCAGGTTATCTTTAAAAAAAATAGGAACATAAAAAGTATGGTGGCTCCCTCAAAATTAAAAAGTAACATTATTCCCTCCTCCCACTGGCTGCAAGCACAAGCTGGTACTTTTAAATGTTTTAGAAAAAATTGTATCATGTGCGATCATGTCTTGAAGGGTAATGAAATATACAACTTTGATAAAAGTAAAAAATACATAATGTGGTTTACCAATTGTTATGTAAATGTGGGAAAATATATGTAGGTCGTACAAAAAGATGTATAAAAAGAAGGTGGTACGAACACGTTGAGAACATTAAATCAGGGTATGATAAACATAGTGTATCTAACCATTTCAATTATGTACATAATAGGGATTTTAGTGATTTGAAGATTAGAATTTTGGAACAAATTAAACCTGGACCATGTCCTAATAGGAGATTGTTGCTACTTAGAAAGTACGAAACCAAATGGATCCATCGCTTAGAGTGTTTGGAACCAAAAGGTTTAAATATTGATATTGACCTCCAGGCATTCTTGGGTTAATATAAAAATTTTTCATCTATTTTATTTATTTAGGTATTTAATAAATTTAATACTCCACATCCTCAATTTTTTAGGTAATAAATATAAGGCTTATCTTATTATAAATTTTAGTATTAGGTCTACTAGAGATAGAGTTTTTTATAGAGTTTTTTTTTTTTTTTTTTTTTTATAGATTTAGTATTGGGCTAGTTTTATATCTTGATTAATTCTTGTGGCTTTATACATTGTTTGCATTTATGTTGGTGTTTTTATATGGATCAAATGATTTTATGAATTATAATATAGCTATATATATCTATTTTTATACAGCTAAATGCATTTAATACTTGTTTAGATATGTTGCTATTTTAGTGTAGTTATATATGTGTGAGCCTTTTTTAACCACTAGTGCCCATATAATCCAAGTAATCTGTCAGATACGAGTGTATTAGGATATATGTGGTAAAAAGGTAAATCCCTTCCTGAGAGGAAGTATGTCAGAGGTGTGTGTATAAATTGCAGTCCTACAGGTAGTTTGTTAGCTTGTATTTTCATATACCCCTGAAGAAGTCTGCCCGTGTGCAGAGGAAACGCGTAGGGTAACTAACTCCTACCATCAAAGTGTTTAGGACTGCTGCTCTTTTGAGTTTCTCTTTGGCACCTGCCGTATGTGACAGGAAGTGGGTCTCTTTTTGCTGCTGGTCGGCGTCTGAGGTGTTCCCGCTGAGATTTGCTACAGGCGAAAGACAACTAGCCAGAGGGCATTACGGCTCATACATTACTGTCATCTTGTAAGTGTGCAATTTTCTGTGTGTGTCATTTACCTGAATAAACGCTGCTGTGATTCGTGGATGCGCTGTTTTCTTCTTGTCATTTCCTATACAGCTTGCTGCAACGGGATACACATAGCTGGAGTTCCGTGATTCATCAGCTGCTCCTGTAAGGATCCTTCAGCATATATTCCATCAGACCAACTGGACATTACCACGTCGGATTTGCCGTGTATGCACATTTATTGAACAAACTTTGCCTCCATCTGGTTCAGCTAAGTTAACACACCAATCCTGCTACAATCAGTCTATATGCTTTTTGTGTGACTTAAACCAGCTACGGTTTTTGGGACTGTTTTATTTTGGGACTGTTGTATTTTCACATATCTGTTGTGTACGTCGGTGATTGTATTTATGTCCCATATGTTTATACTATAGGGGAGTGGTTGTGTGTCTTCTGAGAAACAGATATTAGATACACACCGTTTTTACTTTTTGATTATTTTTTTAAAGGGGAAGTTCTACGGGTGCCCCACCTGATTCAGTGTAGCGCTGTCATTTTCTCCTGTTTTTGTATTTATAGACATATATACACATTTAAACACATAAATACATATGTATAGACATATGCCTGTATGTATAAGTGCATTGGAGCCCTTTGCATTTAAGTAGTTGGAAACATGAAAAATTATACAAGATTTATATTTAACCCTTTAATGACCACAATGCAGCCTGTACGTCGCTGGTCATCAAGATTTTTATTGGGTATAGTAGCCCGGGTCCCGCTGCAAGCAGCAGAACCGCACTATTATACCCTCCCTCCTTCCTGCCGGTCACCGCTAATAGTGCAGTCTCGCCACTAGCGGTGAGACATTCAATCCCCAGAGAGAGAGACCAGCGACATATGGGTACTTTGCTGGTCCTTAAGGGATTAATGAAGTGTTTAGCTGTGTATTTACTGTAAGTATTTAACATTCCAATATTATTCAAATAGGGGTCTATATAAGTATTTAAAATACATATTCCTATCTATCTATCTATGATCTATCTATCTTTAAGAATACATAGAATATATTCTGCTATGTGAAGAACATTGGAATGTGAAATGTTTATATTTTATGTCGGGTTAGCGCACCTGAGTAGGGGGTTTGTTTTTCACTTTTCGTGCTTCACTGAAGTCCATGCGGGATTACATTTACACGTTTATGATATTCGAAGTTCGGCTTTTTACTTTCAACTTGTAATACGTGCGCTACCCAAAACGAAAAAAGTTAATGATCTAATGGGAGCGATAATTTGTGCTCCACTCGTAATCTAGCCCTTAATTTGCTGTGAAGTCTATAGGTTATATTAAACACACAAATTTATTTCGGTCAGGTTGAATACAAAATAAATAATGTTTAGATCAAATATTCTGCAAAGTTTTTGACATTTCACATTGTTATCTCAAGTTACAAAGACAAAGATGGACGAAGTCTGCAAGGTGATTTTGATAGAGAGGGGGGTAGTTATCAAGCCGTCAACTTCTCTGACTTCGCCGGCCCAATACGCTCGCCTAAGCTCGCCTACCTTTGCCGCCGCGGACCTGAAAAAATACACCTAAGTTATCAAAAAAAAGCTGTCAAAAAGCCGCGGGGCGATGAGCAGCGGACTGTGAGAGTTATCACAAATCCGATCTCGCTGCTCTTCGGCTGTTTGACAACTTTCTTGCTAGCCTGTCACTAAGCACTCACACTAAACTACACTGTTCTACCCCCTATACCGGCACCCCCGGAGCCCCCCGCAACTAAATAAAGTTACTAACCCCTAAACCGCCGCTCCTAGACCCCGCCGCAAGTCTTATAAATGTATTAACCCCTAAACCGCCACTCCCGGACACCGCTGCCACCTACATTATACCTAGTAACCCCTATCCTGCCCCCCCCTATACCGCCGCCCTCTGTAATAAAGTTATTAACCCCTATCCTGCTGATCCCGCACCTCGCCGCAAATAAATAAATAGTTTAACCCCTAAACCGCCACTCCCTGAACCCGCCGCAACCTATATTAAATTTATTAACCCCTATCCTGCCCCCCCTACACTGTCGCCACCTATAATAAATTTATTAACCCCTATCCTGCCCCCCACTACACCGCCGCCACTGTAATAAATTTATTAACCCCTAAAACCTAAGTCTAACACTAACCCTAACACCCCCCTAACTTAAATATTAATTAAATAAATCTAAATCATATTTATATTATTAACTAAGTTAATCCTATTTAAAACTAAATACCTTTAAAATAAACACTAATATAGCTACAATATAAATAATAATTATATTGTAGCTATTTTAGGATTTATTTTTATTTTACAGGCAACTTTCAATTTATTTTAACTAGGTACAATAGCTATTAAATAGTTATTAACATTGAGCTCGCATTCTATTGGCTGATCGGAACAGCCAATAGAATGCTATCAGCCAATCGAAATTGAAGGGACGCCATCTTGGATGACGTCCCTTAAAGGAGCCTTCATTCGTTCCGCGCCGGCGGGATGAAGATTCAAGACCCGGCTTCGAAGATGACATCGCAAGGATAGAAGACCTCTTCAGCGCCGCCTGGATGATGACTTCATCGGATGGAAGATTTCTTCAGCGCCGCTTGGAGGATTAACTTCTTCCGCTCCGGATGTACACTTCGGTTCCATCGCTGCTCGGCTGAGTGAAGACGATTCAAGGTAGGATGATCTTCAGGGGATTAGTGTTAGGTTTTTGAAAGGGGGGTTTGGTTAGATTAGGGGTATGTGGGTGGTGGGTTTTAATGTTGGGGGGGGGGTTGTATTTTTCTTTTACAGGCAAAAGAGCTGAACTTTTTGGGCATGCCCCCACAAATGGCCCTTTTAAGGGCTGGTAAGGTAAAAGGGCTTTGAACCTTATTTAATTTAGAATAGGGTAGGGCATTTTTTTTTATTTTGGGGGGGTTTGCTATTTTATTAGGGGGCTTAGATTAGGTGTAAGTAGCTTAAAATTGTTGTAATATTTTTAAAATGTTTTGTAACTTATTTTTTTATTTTTTGTAACTTAGCTTTTTTATTTTTTGTACTTTAGTTAGTTTATGTAATTGTATTTAATTGTAGTTATTTGTAGGTAGTTTATTTAATTAATTTAATGATAGTGTAGTATTAGGTTTAATTGTAACTTAGGTTAGGATTTATTTTACAGGTAATTTTGTATTTCTTTTAACTAGGTAGTTATTAAATAGTTAATAACTATTTAATAACTATTATAACTAGCTAAAATAAATACAGAGTTACCTTTAAAATAAATATAAATCCTAAAATAGCTACAATGTAATTATTAATTACATTGTAGCTATCTTAGGGTTTATTTTACAGGTAAGTATTTAGTTTTAAATAGGAATAATTTATTAAAGTATAGTGTAGTGTTAGGTGTAATTGTAACTTAGGTTAGGATTTATTTTACAGGTAAATTTCTCTTTATTTTAGCTAGGTAGCTATTAAATAGTTAATAACTATTTAATAGCTATTGTACCTAGTTAAAATAAATTGAAAGTTGCCTGTAAAATAAAAATAAATCCTAAAATAGCTACAATATAATTATTATTTATATTGTAGCTATATTAGTGTTTATTTTAAAGGTATTTAGTTTTAAATAGGATTAACTTAGTTAATAATATAAATATGATTTAGATTTATTTAATTAATATTTAAGTTAGGGGGGTGTTAGGTTTAGTGTTAGACTTAGGTTTAGGGGTTAATAAATTTATTACAGTGGCGGCGGTGTAGTGGGGGGCAGGATAGGGGTTAATACATTTAATATAGGTTGCGGCGGGTTCAGGGAGCGGCGGTTTAGGGGTTAATACATTTATTATAGTTGCGGTGGGCTCCGGGAGCGACGGTTTAGGGATTAATATGTATAGATTAGCTTGTGGTGGGCTCCGGGAGTGGCGGTTTAGGGGGTAATACATTTATTTAGTTGCAGCGGTGTAGGGGGGACAGATTAGTGGTGTTTAGACTCGGGGTACGTGTTAGGGTGTTAGGTGTAGACAGCTCCCATAGGAATCAATGGGATGTCTGGCAGCAGCGAACTTGTACTTTCGCTATGGTCAGACTCCCATTGATTCCTATGGGATCCGCCGCCTCCAGGGGTGGCGGTTTGAAAACCAGGTACGCTGGGCCGTAAAAGTGCTGAGCGTACCTGCTAGTTTTTTGATAACTAGCAAAAGTAGTGAGAATGTGCCGCATCTGGAGTGACGTAAGAATCGATCTGTGTCGGACTGAGTCCGGCGGATCGAAGCTTACGTCACAAAATTCTACTTTTGCCAGTCTGGAGCCTTTGATAACTAAGGCGAATCAGCCTCGCCACAAATACGCTGCGGAATTCCAGCGTATTTGAGGTTGACGGCTTGATAACTAGGCCCCAGAATGTCATGTTCTTTAAACGCATGTGTTGATATAATTCTATTTTAGTGTAATTTTGTATTTAAAAGGTTAGATTTATAGTTAGATTTATTATAATTGCAAAATAATCATTTTTGTAATTGCAGTGGTGGCTTTGTGGGTTTCTGGCAGTTTGCTTTAGACTCTTAATAGCACCACAGTAGTTACGTAGCATACCTTTTCATTTGGGTGTAAAATATATAACAATAATTAATAATAATTATTTCTCAGTGACTGACTATATTGCACAAAATGCATGTCTGTTGCCTATACTGTTACTAGTATACTATCAGTATTATATATATACAGTATATATATATATATATATACATACACATAGTCCCCATATGATGTCAGCACTTGAAAAGTAAAAATTACTTTTTATTGAAAAACATGGTTAAAAAAGGGAAGGTCCATGACGTTTCGATTTCCAACTGAAATCTTTATTAAACGTTCCCAGTTCTTAGGTCAGAGATATCACAACATGATACCCCAAAGAAAGTCTTCCAGACTACAGTTAGAGCATCAACAAAAAAAATCTAGCAGCTAATAAGATATAATTATATTATTCTGTCATTATATTGTTGGTCAGTCAGAGTGTACTATGTTCCCAGCTGCTTCACCACCACCAGTAGAACCACTGTCACCAGCACCATCACTGGTAGTGCAGAGTCTGTGTCTGCTTCTTGTTATTAATGAGTGTAAGTGAGGGGGCATGGCATGGCGCATTTCGCAACTCTATTGGTCGCTTCAGCAGAGGTAGGGAACGCCCCCCTTGCCCTCTTATTTATATCCTGCTTGCGTCCTTGTCTAGTAATTAGCTGTTGTGCTTAGCTCCATCTTTATTGTGGGCAAAAAACGAACTGCTTACTACTGAGTAGTTAACTTATATTGGCAAATTGGAGACTTCTTTGTTTGGCACCAAATATATTGTTCCTATCCCTTCACTAATATATAACATCTGTATTTTAAAATATATACATACATAAAAATATATTTTTAAATATTTCAAGCATACATCACTTCATTACCTATTGTATAATGTATAATGTTGAGTAAGAATAAGAAAAAGAAAAGTGTTTAGAATCAATTCATTTTGAATAATTCCTATTCTTATATAAAAAAGCGCAACGGCTAATTACTAGACAAGGACGGAAGCAGGATATAAATAAGAGGGCTAGGGGGGGCATTCCCTACCTCTGATGGTGACCAATAGCGTTGCGAAACGCGTCAGATCACGCCCCACACTAGCTTATACACACTGCCAGTGCTACGGCACAATTTTGTTTACGCTCTGTGATTGTTTGAGAGTTTTTAAATGTGTGATTGTTTTATACTAATCCTGACTACAGTATTTTTATAGTTTTATGTCATTTTATGCCATTAAAAATAAATCTTGTTTACACACCCGTTTTGCCCAGTTTTCCTCCTTGTATCGGTGTACATATATACACTATACAGGATTGAAAAATCCCTCTCGAAATGGTTTATCTTCTGTTGGAGAGGTGCAGATTTTGCTGGAGAGAGAGCAGATACTGGGAAAGTGAGGACATTATTTCTGAAAACTACAGAGGCTTTATGCCCTCCCATGCTGTTTCCATACCTCATATGAGTTGATATATAGTACGATGTGCCCCTCATCTAATTAATGCCATATTTGCTATTGCAGTGGGGGCACCAAGGGCTCCTGGAAATTTTTTATAGTCTCCCTACAGCACCATAGAAGCATACTTTTAATTTCTCAGTGGCTGGCTATATTGCACACAGTGAATGCATGTTGCCTATACTGTTGCTAGTTTACTTTCTTTATTACACATATTCTTGTACAGTGTACCCCTTATCTAATCAAAATTTTAGCTATTGCAGTGGGGACCGCAAAAAAAAAAAAACCTAGCTGGTAATAATATATAATTATATTATTCTGTCATAATATTTTTGGTCAGTCAGAGTGTACTATGTTTCCAGCTGTTGCCACCACCACCAGTAGAACCACTGCCACCAGCACCGTCACTGCAGAGTCCATGTCTGCTTCTTGTTATTAATGAGTATAAGTAGGACAAGCACTGTTGCCTCTGCTTCACAGAGCCAAATATTTTTTTTTAAGGCCATTGTCTGGTGCTCTGGCTAAAATAACTAGAGGGGTTGTGGCAGCAGCAGCAGGGTAATCTACAGCATCTGCTTTAGCAGGCAATCTCACGTCCACCAGAAGTAGGAGATATGCAAGTCTAACTGGTACTGAAGGTCTAGGAGCTGAATCAACATTATTTGGCTCCAATTGGTCAACACTGATTAAATTAACGGTTAATTTTTTAACTGAGACTCACCCCACCATACCGATATTTTATCACTTACCAAAAGTGCACAATCCCTGACCAAGCCACCCTTTAGGCCCATGGTCTCGAGCATAGGCTCCCTAACTAATAATCTTTCTATTTACATAGATCATTATCTTTAAAAAAATAGTGAAATCCACCAGAGCCTATCTTAGAGATACCATGCACACCATACATGTTTTTGAAGGATTTGAGTGTCAGGAGGACTTAATGTGGATTACATGTGATGTATCCTCATTATGCACATGTATTCCACATAGACTGGGGATGAAAGCAGTACAAAAAACACTAGAAAAAAGGGGAACATGTCCCAATCACATATTTAATTCATCCTAATGGGTATAATTTGTTTCAAAAATAGATACACAAATTGAATTTTTAGATCTCTTGTTATTTACTGATGAAAACAATAGAGTAGCTGTTAAAAATTATCAGAAACCCACGGATAGGAATGGGTTCCTAAATGCAAAGATGGAAGACCGACATCCCTCTCTGCCAGTATCAGAGGATCAAGAGAAATTGCACTAGTGATTATCAATCTGAGGCCCTATTGTTAGATCAGAGGTTTATAGAAAAAGGATACAATCCAGACACCATAGAGAGAGCCAAAGAGAAAGTTCAGAATATGAATATGAATAGGGAGCTGCTCTTAAAACCCAAAGAAAACAAAAATAAATCAAACACACATAAGAACAAGAATGTAAGATTTATTACAACCTTTAATCATTGAAGTAGAGACATCCATCCTTTCGGAGCTTGATAGATAGGCCCCATTGACTGGATACCACCTAACAAATTTATTAAGAGATTACTAGCCTTGCGATGCAGAGAAACGTTTTTTATACACCAACTAGATTCCATGCACCCACAGGGTCTAAACATAGAATTAGACCTTCAAGCATTTATGTAATTAGGAAATCATAGGGAGATCCATTATATACACAACATTTTAGAGACATCATACCTTGTTATTTTGGTACTAGCATTCTGGTCTCCACTCACATATGGGATCCCTTTGATTTTTTCAAAGCATGCGCTGATGTTTTTTAAATCATACGCTAATTTTTATGTATGGTCTTTATCTACTTAGATTTTACGTTCTTGTTCATTAGATTTTATACATTTCTTAAGGGGTTAATACAAATATGCGCATTATTTTTAGAAAAATTATTTTTAGAAACATTTTTGATGAGATTATTACATATGGGGTATTTCTTAAACACATTTAAGATAGTATTGTTGTTCATTCAGTCACGGATTTTAGGAAATTGCAACACACTTTTCAAATAATAAACATTATGTACATCATGTGTGAATATTGCGATATACAATGCACTTATCTAAAGACATTGCACATATTGCTACTGTCATTTTGTAATATTTTTTGTATGCAATCTGCGATATGGAAACTTTGTATCATTATATGCAATAGTACTATGTAAAATCCTCTCCTATTATCTATATGTTGATTAATAAGTCACTCAGGAAGGAGGCTTGACCTGGTATATGATTGGTCACTATGGAACAGGACACGGACATTGGCCCTTTTAGGGCATCTCACAGGCACTCATCTCTTGACAAAGTCCGATTGCATATGGACCGAAACACGCATAGAGAACTTGTATATCTCTACCGGACCAGCTGACAAGGAACTTTACTGCACCTTGTTCCACACTTGGTTCTTACAGCTGTGGTGGAGGACGATTGTGAGGACAACTGGAGTTCAGTGAGGACCGGAGGGAACACGTTGTTGTTTATACTACATGGTCACTATTATATGGTCATTTCAATGCATATTTTGCTTTTATATCTTGTAAGTTGCAATTTGGACTTTGCGCACTTACCTTTTAATAAATAATCTGCACCTGAGTCGGGCTGTGCTTGGTTTTCTGCTTTTTTTCAAGTTAAATTAGCGGTTGACTGGTTTATTGGGTTCAATTGTTTCACTGTACCTATTCTTGAATCCTGTCTCCTCCATCCAATCCATATGGTGTACATACCTCATGCACAATTTAATTCTTTACCTTCATATATATAATAACATATCTTGTTCAGGGACCCTTTAAAGCCTGGGATAAGATTTGCAGATTCTGGGGAGTGCAAAAAACTGCAAGCAAGCATTTGCCAATCCAGGGTAATATACATTTCATACCTGGTTATACAACAAAGTTGTTAAGAATTTTGCAACAAAAAATCTCACTAGGACTGATCATTTTTTTAATCTCCTTACCTTAGAAATCCTTCCTTTTTCAAGAATTGCAAAAACATATATGGTCTTTCAAAAACACACAGATTTGCCTATTTTCAGTGCAGGCACTATATTACCAAATTGATAACTGATGGCCTGCTTATAAAATGTGCACCAATATTGATAGACTATTTGCTAGATTACAAGTGGAGCTCAATATTGCACTTACACAAGCGCAATATTTGTGATCCATTTCGTAAAACCAGCGCACACAATTGCACTCAATAGAGCGCGCTTCCATAGGCTCCAATGGGAGCCTCATTCTCATACCGTGAGACACGGCATTGAGAACCTAGCGCAGCGATAGGCATCAAAGTTTAAAATATATTTGTGTATGAATATATATATATAATATATTATATATATATATATATATATACAGTGTGTATATATATATATATATATATATATATATATATATATACACTTATGTGTTTTTGTGTGTATATACACATATTAACACATAAATATAAATGTATATAAGCAAAGGCCCCATAAAAAAAGACACTTTTCACTAAGGTTTTTTTTTTCTAACACCCCACACCCGCCAACTTTAACCCCTAAAAAACAACAATACTTGGGGGAGATCGGGGCACTTTTAGAAAATCAACCAGAGATCTGATCTCTGGTTTATTTTTGGAGCAACTAAATTGCTAATAGAAATCTTGCGGTAGCAATAACCAGTGACATTTAATGGTTGGTTATTTATCGCACATGCCAGTAAATGGCAAATATGCCCGTTTACAGGCGTGCAATAAATTAGCACTCCACTTGTAATCTAGTCCTATGTAGATTAGCAAAGCAGGGGCTTTTACACAACTTGCAAACACATGTGAGCTAATTTTCAAACACTTTGCAAAAAAACTCACAATTCAGAAAATCCTAATAAATCAATTCTAGACTTCTTATATATAGACAAAGATCTGATCCCTCATAGCTTCGGAAAGGTGAAAGAAGTAACCATATCTGCAAATCTCAGGAATCCCACCTAAAAATATTGCAGCAATCTTAAATTACACCTAAACCTAGATCTAAATGGGCACCTGGGGCCAAATACTAATGACAAATGTAGCTTTAACTCACCAGATTGTATTAATCTCTTATGTGATTGTCCTAAATTAAAATGGTTCTAGAATAAAGTGGCTTATTGGTTAATAAAATGAACTAAAGGATTGGGTAAAACTTTCAGCCCAACAAGTAATTTTCCTTTTACAAATAGATAGTGCTCCCAAATATGAAACTTTTATTACTATGGCCATGCTGCTTGTAAGACAATTGATCTTAAAGGATTTTCATTTTGAGACGACTTACTTCTCATGCTATATTCTCCTGTATTGCTTATGTGTGGTCAGTTGTCTGGGGGCACCTCGGGTAAGTAAGATACACACCTGATTGGCATAATTAGTTAGCTTACATTTAGATCTAAGATCTTGCATAGTTTGATTTTTTATTTGTCTAGCTTTATAATTTCTAGTTTGTAATGTATTTGTTTATTAATAATTGAAATATGGTCTTAAGCACAGTATCCGCTCTACTTAAACCTTACAAGCCGTCACATGTATAATTTGTGGATGTTGTGAATGTAAATACCAATTTTTCCCTTTCAGTACGCTCAATCTCTTTGCATTGTTATTTTATATAATTAAACCTTATGAGTTTTTTTTTTTTTTATTAAATGTTTATTGATTTTTCATAGCAGGAAAACAAAATAAACAAATGAGGAATAAGTACAGATCACTCACATTTGTCACAAAAATAAACCAAAAAAAAAGGGTTTGAAATAGTACACAATAAATAACATGTAACACATCGTCTTATACAGAGAATTATAAGCTTACATATAGCATTGTCAAAGATATTCAGTTTTTATGCTTTACATGCCCCCACTTTACAGGTAAATAGATTTTTTGCTCCCATAAGAAAAAAACATCAGCGAAAAAGTCTTGCTTCCCAAATATACACATAGTGCCGCACGCATGAATGCGGAGAGCAATCCGCATTCAGCATTGCCACCAGCAGCCTTTTGTGAGCTGCTGGTGCAATGCTGCCCCCTGCAGATTTGGGGCCAATCGACCGCCAGCAGGGGGTGTCAATCAACCCCAATCGTACTCGATTGGGTTGATTTTGGGCGATGTCTGTCCACCTGCTCAGAGCACGGCGGACAGGCTTATGGAGCGGGCCAGTCCTTTAGACAGCTGCTTCATAATTGCTGGTTTCTGCAAGCCTACAGGCTCGCCAGAAACACGTACCCTCAAGCTCCGTCCCGGAGCTTGATAAATGGGCCCCATAATGTATTCTTTCTAGCGCTAAAACATGATCTACTTCAGTTAACCACATAGGTTAGTGTAGGGAGCACAGGTTTCTTCCATAGCCTGGGTATTAAACGCTTTGCGCAGTTAAGCATACAGTGGAATAATAGTTTCCTATATAAGCATGATATGTGTGGTGTATCGTTAAGTAGAATAATAGTGGGTGAAAGTGTTATTGAGGTGCCAAGTACAGTGTTTAATGCTCCTAGAGATGTCTGCCCAAAAAGTGCTTAGTAGGGGGCAGGACCACTAGATATGGGATAGTGTACCCACCCCTCCACAGTGTCTCCAGCATAGTGATGAGGAATTCGGAAAGATACTGTGAAGGCGGTGCTGTGTGTCAAGTACCCATCTGGAGAGTAACCTTATAATTAATTTTGGCTATATTTATGGAGATGGATGACTTTTATCTCATTAAATATGTGGCTCCATTGGTACTCTGTCAGGTTGGCTTTTAGCTCGGGTTCCCATTTAGAAATATAGGAGGGCTTCTTATCAGGAAAGGAACCTCTTAGTATTTTGTAAATTATGGAGATATGGGGACCCTTGTTATAGAGGGGGAAGTACATAAGGTTTCGAAGGAAGTAAATGGTCTGGTGAGGTCCTGTTTGTGGGGGGCCCCCCCCTAGTGAGTATGGTGTGTCTAATCTGGGAAGTAAGGAAACCATAGGTGAAAAGGTGGGTCCTAGTAGTTGGGAGAGTGCCAGTTGTGGAAGTACTGTTCCTCAGTTTAACACAGTATAAACTGGGATATTTGTGGGTAAACCCGCAACACATGGAGTCTGAATAGTGTGAGAATCTAACAGACTCAGGTTATTAAGAGAGGGGTTAGGAGGGATATTGAGCTCGATATTGTTTTGTTTTGGGCCACTAGTCTGTCCCAAACTCTCAGGGTAGTCCGCTATAAGTAATTTGTACTAGTTCTAGGGGGTCTTTCGTTAGGGGGAGATCCAACACAGGTTGTGGCATCCCTACTCAGACTGCATTCAATTTGGACCCATGTCTTATGTGGGAGGACTTGTTTCCAAGCAGCTATGCGAGCCAAATGAGCTGCTCTATAATACTCTTAAAGGTTCGGGACCCCCCAATCCCCCATGCTCCCTACTGAGATAAAGTGTGTTCCTGGTCACCCTGGACCTCTTATGAGCCCAAATAAATAGTTCAAATTGTTTTTGCTGTCGGGTTATATATTGTAAGGGAAGATCCAATGGGAGAACTTGAAAAAGCTACAGAAATTTGGGGAGTAGATTCCTCTTTATGGCATTGATGCACCCTAGCCATGAGAGATGGCCTTGCTTATGCCAGGTCTCAAGGGAAGATAGAGACTCATTTTGCAAAGCTAAGTAGTTGAGTTAAAAAATATCTGCAGTGGAGAAGCAGGAACCTCGATTCCCAAATAGTGCAGTTTAGTTGCAATCTGGAAACTGGTGTGTTTGGAAAGAAACCTGGGTTCCACCTCTGAAGTATTTAAAGGCATCAGTATTGATTTCCCCATATTTATAGTATACATGTCTAATTCTGCAAGGAGAGACAGTATAGAAGAGTTTGGGAATCTGATCGTAAATATAATATCGTCCACGTAGAGGAGGCACCTTTTGGTGCTTTCTCTCCGAAGAGGATACCTTGGATGTTGGTGTTACTTCTGATCCTAGCTGCTAATGTCTCTACCGTTAGGGCAAACAAACAGTGGGAGAAAGGGGGCAGCCCTGTCGTGTACCGTTGTTGATAAAAATCTGATGGGACAGTGTGTTAGCGGAAATTCCTGGCGGTGGGGTCATGATATAGTGCCTTTATCCGAGTGATCAGTATATCTGAGAATCCAAACTTCGACAGCGTGGCCCAGAGGAAATCCAGTCCACCCTGTCGAAGGCCTTTTCCGCATCTCTAGACAAAAAGACCATAGGGGTTTAGTGGAAACATTAGTTGAACAGGGTTTGTATATACCACATATAAAATTGTCTTTGGGCTTCCCTATTTGGAATAAAACCGACTTGGTCAGTATGTATGAGTAGGGGGAGGATTCTGTTTATTCTTGTCACCAATAGCTTTGCGTATAGCTTAATGTCTATGTTTATTAAAGATATTGAGTGATAGTTGGTTACTTGATCAGATGGTTTACCCGGGTTTCTGGAATACAGAAATTGTAGCTCCTAGTAGAGACGGTGGGAAACTGGATGCATTATCAATAGAGTTATACAGTTGTAGAAGCTGAGGGCTTAGTTGGGATTTAAACAGGGTGGTAGAACTTGGGTGTAAAGCCATCAGGGCCTGGGGCCTTTCCCTGAGGAAGGTTCTTAATAGCCACTAGGAGTTCCTGTAGTGTAAACTGCGAGTCCAGAGTTTTACAGTGCTCTGCTGTCAGGGAAGGGAGATGTGTCTGTGAAAGGTATTTATTAATAAATCCATGTTTATGGAGCGGGTCTAGGTTTGGTTGGTTATAGAGGGAGGAGTAATAGTCTGCAAATTGATTGACTATGTCTGTATTAGAAGGTATATAAAGGATCCAGAAAGAATCCATAATTGTAGGGATAAAGAATGTATAATTCATTATTTTAAGGGATCTGGCCAAAAGACGTCCTGCCTTGTTACTTTCAATGAAGAATTTGTGGCAAGTGCTCGGAGATGAGCATTTTTTAACTAGGTATTGATTAAGAGCGTCTCTGGCTTGCTGAGATTGTAGCAAGAGCTGTGCGGATTTGGGGTTCCATTTTAGATCTTTCTCTTTCTCTTGAAAGTCAGACGTCAGAGTTGTGTATAGTGCTACTCTCTGTTTACGTAATTTATGTGTGTGAGTCATTATCACTCCCCTAATGTAGCATTTGTATGCTTCCCAGTTATTGGTTATTTTATGTCTCGGCAGGATTATTAAAGTTAAAAAACTCAGTTGTTTTTTTCAGTTATATCAGTGGTTATCAAAGGATCTGAAAAGATTTGGTCATTAAGTCTCCAAAGCTGTTGGTGTTGGGGTTTAGTAGACCATTTAAAAGTGGAGCTAACCATTCTATGGTAGAACCAGGAGGTATGATGTATGCGCAAATCAGTCAGTTGCAGTCAGCATCCCCTGGTCACAAAATAAATAATCTAGGAGGGTGTAAGAACGCTGAGGGTTGGAGAAAAAGGTAAAATCCTTGGTCATAGGGTGTCTTAATCTCCAGGTATCAAAAAAAGGGAATAGCGCAAAGCGCCTGCCATTTGGCTCTAATTTGGCTGGTCCAGATATATGACTTGCCCCGATTGACGTGTCCTAAGGCTGGGGACAATGGGAAATTTGAAATCCCCTCCCAGGATTATTGGGCCTTTAGAAATATCCCAGTAGGGTGAATAACACCCTTTCGACAGAAGGAGGGTGAAGGGCGTAGTGGGGCGTAGATATTGGCTAATGTGAGTGGCCTACCGTAGTATAACCCCACTAGTATTAGTATCCTGCCCTCTTGGTCTCGGTACTTGTCCAGGAGATTGAAGGGTGTACCCTTTCTAAATGAAATGCTGACCCATTATGCTTTATTGGCCCCGAATTAAGGAAATGTTGGTCAACTCATAATAAAGGTGTGATATTGCGGGTTCATTTGACTTTCTAAAGTGTGTTTTCTTGGGTCAATAATAATATCAATATGCTTTTTGTAGAAGTCGTGGAAGGCTAGCGAGCGTTTCTGTGGGGACAAGAATCCCTTTACATTTTGTGTGGCAATGTTAAAGGAGCTGACTTGGGGATGTGAAGGCACAGGAATCTGAGAGGTAATCTAAACATAAGGCATTATTTGTTAAAACTAAGACAATACGTTACTAATACAACCAAACTATAATCTGTATGCAGTGCAACTGATTCCAAGTAATAAGTAAGTCACCTGGAGGTGAAGTTGGAAACAGATAAGGGTGGGGGAAGAGTTGGAAGAAGGGGTTGTTAGATACAGAGAGGGGTTAAAGAGAGTAAAATAAGATAAAAAGGGAGGGGACAAAAAATGTGACAACAGGGGAATTACGGCTCAACGGAGCCACTCCAACGGGAGTTTTAATAGGTAAATTATACTTAAGGGTGCATAGCCCCCATTATGGTACTGTAGGGTGCAACATGGTACAGAATGTAATAACAAACAGGAGAGGAGACTGACACATCCTCACAGCAAGAGACAGTATGACATACATACGTATATACAGGGTAAGGTTCACAGCTTAGTCTAGGAGTGTCAGTGATGGAGTTCTAAATAAGCAAAAACGAATATATCACTAGACAGTCAGTAAATTAACATATGCTTGCAAAAAATAGGTGATAGATCACATTCTAGGGCATAGGTGCCAACTATTGCATTTAAGGCTAATCATTGTAGGACGAGTAAGTAAACAACTTTCACTTCTGTTAACAGGGGAGATTTGAGGGTAACATGTAAGAAGTATAATTTGGATTACAATTTCTTGTTGAATTCAGACTTAATATCTAAACCAGTTTCTAGGTACAAATTGAACTAACTAGAGATGGGTATCTCTGAACAGAGCTTCAAAGTATGAAACCTGTTTCTCAAGAGTGGTATCTCATTGCAAATATGTACTAGACTGAAATACAACAGATTGTATCTTTGAACAGAAATTCAAATGATGTCCTTTCACAATCACCACAGAGATGAAGGCTTATGGAGTTCTTGGGTGGATAACTGCATATCATTCCTGGAACTTCAAAGGATCATAAACAGCATTGTCCAACATCAAACAGTGTATGCCCTGGAGTCCTGTCAAGTGTGTTGTCCAACATCAAAGGAGGTTAACAGCTTATGCCCTGGAGTCCTGTCAAATGTCATTTATTGGACAACAGTGACACCTACAGGTAGCTGGCTACTTTTGCTGGGACTTATCAACTGGACATTTAAGCAATTATCAACTGGACATTTAAGCATTTGATTGGCTAAGACATTCTTCAAGGTGGGGCTATATTTCTTTAAATATGCTGTGGAAAGAACAGACAGGTAGGAAGGACACATAACACCAACAGGTAATAGACAGACTGCAGCAATCTTCGCATGCACCCACCCACAGGCATTAGTTTATAGTGTAGACAGGTTAGACGAATAGAGCCTTGTACGTTAGATGCTTCTCTCACCACTCATGTATAGATTTGTCATTTAATACATTTATCCCTTTTTATAAGACTGGTGTAAGTATCATTCATTAAATAAGGTAAATGTATTATAAGGAAAAGCCTGACACTGATTTTAGTCTCTGACCCAATATTAGAAAAGGGGCTTTTTCACATTGGCGAGCCTACAAGACATCTGCAAACATACAAAAGTGCATAAAACTAAACATTAAACTAAAGTCCACAGGTTGCTTGCATATATAAAGTGTTGACATAATATGCAGGAGGCTACATATTAAAATGTCCCTGTGAGTGGGTGTGTTACTTTATTTCAGAACATAAGAAGAAAAACTCAAGTACCATACTCACAGGTTTTATTGATCACATGGGACATGTCCTCGAGGTCAGGTAACCTCTTGAGATCTAGGAGATTCAGGCCCCATTTTCTTCTTACTTCGTTTTGCTGAGAATTTCAGACCACAGTCCTCTTTGTGGTCTAGATGGAAGGGGTGCAGCCTTGGTAATGTGTGAGTCCTGGATTTCTGGGAGAGGAAGCTCTAGTTGCTTGCAGAAGTCAGCCGCCTGAGTTGGGCTTAGGCACTCGTATCTTTTCCCATTTTTGATGACCTGCAGGGAGACCAGGAAGACCCACCTGTAGGGGATCTTCAAGGAGCATAGGTTTGTTGTGAGGAAGGCATATTCTTTCCGTAACTGGAGAGTCCATATGGATAGATCCTGGAAGATCTGGATTTTAGCACCCATGTAGGAAAAGTTAGGCTGAGATCTTGCTAGTTGATACATTTTCTCTCTATCCCTGTAATTTTGGAAGCATATTATAATGTTCCTGGGAGGTTGATTATCACTGAGTATAGGGCTTAGGGAGCAGTGAGCTCTTTCCAAAGGCAATGTATCAATCACACGTTGGTCAGCAATGGCTAGGGACTGGAACATGTTTTGGAGGTGTGTCTTGAATGTCTTCACCTTTCACAGTTTCGGGGTACCCCTCTAATGCGGAGCTTGTTCCATTGTGCCCTGTTTTTGCATATCATCTTCCTTATTTTCTAGGTCCTTAATCTGTGACTAGGGAGTGAGACATGTCAGAAATGTCTTTAGTCCAGTCCTCTCTGTCATCTTCTATGGCCTCTGCATAAAAGCCCAATTCGTTTAATGTCTCTTTTAGATCCACACACTCACTTTTGATACAGCTCTTAACTTGATTTATTAGTGCCTCTATGGCTCTCATGGTGACTGGGCCATCTTCACTTTGTGTAAGGTTGTGCGGTGTGGATGGAGGACCTTGTGAATCATCTGGGTTATCAGATTGACAGTCATCGTCACTGTGTGTCTGAGGAACCATCTGTTTTTTTCTTTTTATCCACAGTTTTAAAAAAGGTTATTCATTGCGCTAGGGACTGTATTGGTCTTTGGATTTCTCTCCATGTTGGAGTTTCTGCGGAGCGCCATCTTGTAGGGGATCAAACCCACGTGTGGGTATAGTCTAATTGCAACTCAGATTTTCAAATGAAGTGGCTATGGAAGGCAGGTGTTTCTGGTAGTGTCTCTATTTGAGTATTTATAACCTGTTAAGTAGAGATGCTGTGTAGGTAATCAGCTAGTAAGGGAGCTCGTGTTCATTAAAATTGCATATATCCAGTTCAAGCTGTGCAGCCCATGAAGTGTGATAGTTAGTTTGCCCTGCGGTGGAGATAAATACTTGTATAGCACTTGTGATGCTTTGCTATGTCCATGTGTGCGCATTTTATGTGCTGGAGAACATGTCTGTACACTCTGATAGTTGGGGGGTTAGAGGGTGTATTGGAAAGGCAGCATGTTACCTTACCCCTTATTGGATGTCCTGGAGGTGAGAGGGAGAGAGGAGAAAGCAGTCATTGCCACCCGCACCAGCGAAGCTCCACCCACGGAGTGATGCAAGACTATGTAAGGTACATCGCTTATCCATCAATTCATTGCCGCAGGACCTTCGGAAATCATGGAGACAGAGTGCCACACGAGGCAGGCTTTATTGCGGCCTACGCCGCGCCTAACATCTGCCCCTGTAATGCACAAGTTTTTGGAGCATGCAGCCCAGATTTAGCTGTCCCTGGAGTGAGTCTCTGCGTCGCCGTCTAAGGAGCTCTAGTGTGGTGCGGTCATCATGGACGCCCACCCTTATGAGTTGTTTTATGTATAACTTGTAGATGTCATGATGTCTGCACTAATCATCCTTTCAAATAAGTGTACTTTTTTTGCCTTGTCAATAACTTGATAGTGCCAAGATGCTTATACCTATTTATTTCTGTAATTCTTGTTTGTTAAAAGGTGTGCACTCAAGAACCTTCAAATAAATAAAGTTATAAAAAACAACAACATTATTTGGCTCCATGCCTATGATTCAGAGGGGGTCTGAGGTTACCAAGCAGCCTCCACGTACACATCAACTCTTTAGCCTATTCCCAAAACCATTTTTAATAGTGTTCTTCCCAGTGCTGCCATCAGTTCTACTACTGCCAGTTCTGCCAAACTCCTAATTTCCTCTATATTTTATGGCAGAAGCCTGGTGGGTTTATCAGAATCAGAAGGTTGTCTTCTAGCAGTAGCAGGACAGAAAATGCAGGAATAGTAGATGATTTCACTGTGTAAAGCAGTCAGAGAGAAGAGGGAATTATTGAGCAGATATCCCCAGTCTCTGGGTTTGGCCTACAAGGTTTTTATTATTCTGACTCCCAGCATATCTTCTATAGCCTCCCTTTACTCTGGACCAGGAGGAACTTGATTATGAGCCTGAGGAGATAGCAAAAAGGAGGAGTTTCCACTACAGAGGTCGTGTATTGTGGGTGTAAGGCCAACAGTCTCCACTTGCAATGATTCTCTCCATCACCACCCTTATCTCCAGTTTTAGACCGGCCAGTTATGCTAAAACAGGCAGCTTAAATTAGTTCTTGTGTTACGGAAATGAGGGCACTTGTAAAAAGTTAAGCAAATTCTACATTATCCTCCAGTTGAACAGCCTGTGATGGCAAAGGCAAGTAAGACAGGCAATGAGCTGTCACAGCCTGGCTGTACTCATGTGTAAAAGAGAGTAGTCTAGCTGACCCTCTAGCAATGCAGTCTCCTGACCAAGTGACAGTTAGTAAAGTTGTTAAGGGCCTATGATCAGTACACACGTTTTAATAAATGTCCCCATAAATAAGTTCTCAACTGCTTACTGTACATTTGCATTTATCTTTTATGATTTTATTGCAGAGTTCCAAGTCTGCCAAATAGTATTTTCCACTTGAGTGACAACTAAATACAACTCTGTAAATGTACACACGACCAGCTACTTCCCTTAATTTTATGGTCATAATAATGGAATTACACCTTTCAAACCATTTTTCTCATGGATTCAAGCTTTACTGAAAAAAAGTTTTCTGGAGATACTCAGTGTGCTTTTTTTCATCTACACCTTCAGCCTCCTGACAAGTGCTGCTACGTTACTGTTTAGTATGCTACCAGGAACCACTTCACAATTTTTGAGGAAGGCATCAACCTTGCTCAAGAGATGCCTGAACAAAGCTATTACTTGACTAAGGGTGACAGTGCTTTTTTTCTAAAGTTCTCTGTGATATACATAAAAGGCTTTAGGACTGCCACTAAATCTTTGGGGAACAGCTAGGTGCAGTGTGCAACAGAGTTCTGGGCACATATCTTTATTTGCTTGGTCTTTGATTCATCCATTGGCTTCAGCCATACCTATGTCCAAGACTTTATGATGACAATATCAGGCTTAGAGTACACACAAGTTTAGGAAAAATAAATGGACAAGACTTTGGTCACTGCAATACTGATGCACTTTCTACATCATTGTGCATCTTTGTGAGGTTTACTCCCTTTACTAAAGCATAATTTTCAAATTGGATTTCTCCTTCTGTTTAAGTTGAAGCTTCTGAGGGATACTGCTCTTGCTCACGTTAAAGGAATTTGCAAAAGATCTACAAGTATAAGTTCAAAATTGTTTAAGAGCAGGTGTGTGGGAAGGTGAGGAATGTGAGAACTTTATTTCCTTTCACCTATTTCATGAGATGCAGGACACAGCATAGAAGGTACAATGCTATTTTATTGCAGAGCATAAAAGCATACAGCTTGCACAACACATCTAACTCAATAAGTGCGACATAGACAATAACAACCCTAAGCCCCGCCGTATCCGGTGACGTCACCTCCCCACTCTTATCACATCTTGCCCCTTTTCAAAGGACAAAGCATACATTTTTTTTTAAATACATCTAATAACAAGGTATACAAGAAGCATACAAAAAAAGTTTTGTTTAGTATACAACAAATAACAAGCTAAAGAGAATATATATATGAACAACAAGAAATACAATCCTGACTTGAACATCGGGGTAGACTACCCTAGTCCACAGTGACCAGGGGATTATTCTGCCCATTCTTCCGGTCACTGCTCTAACTAGTGCTAATCCCCGATATCGGGCTGGAAGTTTCACCACTCTTCCACTTGTTGTCATTTTACATGAACTGTCCTCTGATACAGACGAAGGTGAGTTGAGAATCTGCTGGAAGCAAAGAAGTATCCCTGCTGTTTGATCTTGCTGAGGGGAAGACACCCTTCTTAAAACAGGGGATCCCACCGGTGGTGGCTCTGAGGCATCCAGTCCCAAAACTCTCAGGTACTGACTGAAGACTGTCCCTCCTCAGTAAGGACTACATAAGACCTTGGTTCTGGAGGAGTGTCCAATTACTATAGCAGCCATCTTCCATTTCTTCTCATCATCCAGTTTAACTCTGACCACTTTGCCCATATTCAGCTCTTGCAAGGGCCTCACAGAGTGTTTTCTGTCGTAGAAGAATCGAATAACCCCTTTTTGCCTCTTCATGCCTCCTAAGGACCTCGTCCAGAGGAACAGAGCTGGTTGACTGGAAGACATGCACAGAGGGTAAAGTGGTGTGAATCTGACGTTCTAGCATCAGCTGTGCCGGCTAAAAAACCGTGGCTTGGATGAGAGTCCCAGAGAGCTAGGTAAGGCTCAGGATTGCTTCAAAAATTAACTTTGGTGTTTGAACTGCCCTTTCAGCCATTCCATTGGCCTGCAGGTATGTGGACTTGACAAAGAGATGGACGAAATCATATTCACGGCTGAAAGAGCTGACCTCCAAGGAAGCAAACTGCATTCCGTTAATACACACTAACTCCATTGGTATGCCCCACCGGGCGAACAAGCTCTTGAGACAAGTGATAACAGCTTGACTGGTGATCTCATTCAAGGGTGCTATCTCCAAATACCTGGAATAGTACTCAATCATGACTAGGTGCATTTTCCCGTGCATTCACACAAATCAGCAGCTATTTTCTGCCATGGGCCTGCAGGCAGCAGAGTAGAAATCAAGGGCTCCCTTTTTGAGTAGGCCGGCGTTCCCAGCAAAAGGTACATTTTTACACATGGCTTGCAATGTCAGAACTGATCCCAGGCCATCATACTGCCATAGCTGCCCTTTTCTCTGCACTTTGTAATGCCCAAGTGGCCATCATGAATCCTGCTTAACATTTACTGCTGCATGCCTAGCAGGAATAACAATGAGGTCCTGGAACAGCACAAACCCATGCAGCTCCGTGAGCTGTGACCTTTCTGACTGGTAAGAACTTGAAGATATCCAGGCTGTCTGGCTCTTGGACCAACCTTCTTTTATGTACTTAAAAACTTCTTAAAGGTCTGTATCTAAATGTGTCTTTTTCCTTATTTGCTCTAGCTTCCCTGACAAAAAGGATTTGGATGCCAGAACTGAATCCACATACACTTTCACATCTGATTCCATTGAAGATTCTTTAGCAGCAGCCAGAGGGAGCCTGGAAAGTGTATCTGCCACTACCAGTTGTTTCCCCGCACATGCACTGCCTGAACGTCGAACCTAAGCAGCCTCATCAGAAGTCTCTAGCATCTTAGGGGTGTTTTGTCAATATCATATGAGTTGATTAGAGAGACTAGGGGTTTATGGTCAGTCTCCAGACTAAATTTTCTCTAAACCCATTAGGTAATGCTGGAAGCGCTCACAGGCCCAAACTGCAGCCCAGGCACTCTTTCTCAATTTGGGTATATTTCGACACAGAAGCTGTCAGTGTATGGGAACAGTAGGCGATGAGCTGTAGTTTGTTCTCATTCAGCTGCAGAAGGGCGGCCTCTAACCCATAACTGCTCGCATCAGCACTAACCACAGTCTTTTTAGAAGGGTCATAGAACCCCAACACTGGGGCAGACCCCAGCAGGGACTTGACCTGCACAAAAGCTTCTTCCTGTGAAGGTCCCCAGACCCAGGCAACATCTTTCTTTAACAACTCTATGATAGGGTTGTAGTACTGTGGATAGGATCTGGAAGGAACCTGCCCACATAATTCACAAGGCCCAATATTTGTCTCAGCTTGTGTACATCAGAAGGACTTTTCATCTGTTCAATAGCAAGGATTTTATCAGGGTCCGGCTTGATGCCATCTCCATTGATGGTATGCCCAAAGTAACATAACTCAGTCTTTCTAAAATAGCATTTCTCCTTATTTAATTTCAGCCCGGACTCTCTAATGGTCTGCAGTACACAGCTCAATCGTTGATCATGTTCATCCAATGTAGACCCATACACTAAAATGCCGTCCATGACGACTGCCGGGGGCCTTGTGGTCCCACAGGAGAGAACTCATCTCTCTTTGAAAGATTTCTGGAGCAGAAGATATCCAGAAGGGGAGTCTGCAGAAGCAAAACTGACTACTGGTGTAATAAAGGCATTTCATCCACAATACTCTCAGACCTCAGATCAGCACTTTGCTTTTTACCAGTTCACTCTGGTGGGCCATCCTAATTAGCCCCATCTAATGTTAATTCAGCCTCCAACTGTAGCTTCAGTGAAACCTCAGCATCTGCAAATTCCTATGACTATTCTGTCTCTAATTTGCTGCTCTTTAGCAACACCAAACTCACAGAATTCAGCTAGTTCATACAGGCTGCGCACAAATGACTCCACAGATTCTCCCACACACTGAGCACGTTTGGGAAAACAAGCCCTCTCATGAATAACATTTCTTTTGGTCACAAAGTGAGCAATGGGTTTGTTCATACTGTAACTATTTAAAAGTCAAATTCTTCCCCTTCTTGGAAAGTAAAGGCATTGAACACTGGTTCCACATCCCCATAGAGTATAAAAGAGAATTCTTGTCCAGCTTGGCAGCAATCCTGAAGCGCTGAAACCGCTGACGTCATGTGAGCCAAGCTGCAGGCTGAGAGAATCAAAAGACTCAGGTGGGGTAAACTTCAACATCGTCATTAATCAAGGAAACAGAAGCGCAGGCAAGTACTTCTGACACCATGTCATGAGATGCAGGACACAGCATCGAAGGTACAACACTATTTTATTGCAGAGCATAAAGTATACAGCTTGCACAACTCAGTAAGTGCGACATAGACAATAACAACCCTATGCCCCCCCCATCCGGTGACGTCTCCTACCACTCTCATCACAACCTATACTAATATTCACTCCACTTTGCCACTTTCCTGGAGGTGTATTTATGGAGTTGGTGTACTATAATCCAGAAGCCTACTTTCAGTAACCCTGCTGCCTTCTGCTGCTCCTGCCCTTTCGTGCTCTGTGGTGGTCATCAGTCAATACTAAATCCTTAATGACCTGATAGCTGCTGTTTTCAAGGGAATCTCTAGGCACATGCTTGTTTGTCTTCCTTGGAGGTGTATTTTTGGTGTTTGTGTACTATAATCAGATACCTACTTCAATTATTCTGCTACCACTTCAGTAATTCTGATGCCGCCTCTCCTCCTTCTGCCCTTCCTGGTGTGGTTGTCATCATCATTTAATTTCCAAAATCATAGCAAACTGTTGGCTACTGTTGTCCAAGTAACTCTAAGCATGTGTTCAGAAACTCTGCCACCTGCTGCATGCCTCTCCCGCTCCTACCCTCCCTGTTCTGTGGATGTAATTTTCAGTTAAATGTAGCCGCCGCTCAACCCGCCACACCCAAATCAACCTGCACCCAAGGCGCACTATTACTGAGGCCCTAGTAATCCATGGCCTACGCTTGAGTCCTCCAGGGTCTAGCGGTCTCCTACGCCAGCCGCGTGGTCCGAGGCCGACTTCCGGTGAAAACGCCATGTCAGTGACATCACCGGAAGCGGCCAGCGGCACTTCCGGCTTGGCAGGACTCCCGCGCGGGTCGCAAGGACATCGGCTCCCGGTGCAACTCTACATGCAGGTGAGCACCGAGAGTGTCGCTTGGCCGTTGGCGGGTTATCAGTGGGGGGTCGGAGGGCGTTAGCAGCGCAAGTAATCAGCGCAAGCGGTCAGCACATCTGAACGTTAATCCTCATGGGCCTCAAAGGGGGTCGCTCCATCATAAGAGGTAGTACCAGGCAGATAGCCAGTAATAGGGGTAGGGGGGGCACGCAGTGTTAACCCTTCCAGGGTAAAGAGGCCATTACAGTTTTTGCAAGGGGGGAGATAATACAAATGCTATAACGGGTCAATCGGCCATTCAGCAGGCCCGCGCCCGATATTGTTCAACCCACACAGGGCTGACAGTGGTTTAATCCAAGTGGCCGCTCAGCCGCAGGATATTTTCATTAACACACAAATGTCTGATCATAGTCTGCATGTGAATCAGGGCACAGGATCACAGTATGCATGTGAATCAGGGCATTGAATATCATTTACCATCCTCCATTGGTGTGAATGCGGTTTTGCATGGTGTGAGGGACGTACAAGCAGCAGCTCAGGGGACGCAATACACCCCTTGTTGGCATGCATACTGCAAATGTTCAAGCTTTAGGCCAGGGACAGCAGCCCATTTATTACAGGCATGCATGGTGTACAAGCACTAGGTCAGGGACTCCACTCCCCCATGGCAGTCACGCAGGGCGCTCATGCACAATCATTAAGCCATTGCACAATCAATAAGTCAGGCTATCCATACCCCTATTGTAGGCCAGCAGGGTGTGAATGTACAGGCATCTGCGAATGGGCAGTCAGCGAGGTCAGGATTTCATACCCCTATGGTGATGGCTGCGAATAATACTCAGGTTGCAAACACTCTTCACACAGGTCATCCACCCCTTAATACTGATAATCCAGACACATCAATTGGGCAAAGTGCTCGCCAAATTTTATCTATTTTGCAGGGAGCAATTGGATCGCAAAGTGCAGCAAAAGCACGAAGCACCAACTGCCGCAGTCATGAACGGGGCTGATGCAGGAAGTAGCAGGCATTCCAGCTAGAGCAGCAGCTACCACTTCCACTGTACAGCAAGGGTCATCCGGAGTCGCCCTCCAAAACCAGCAAGCAGGCCAGCCCGTTACCACCATGGATCAGGGACCTCCTGCCATTAGTCACGGTGAGAGTGCTTTTATTTACACACAATGACGATTCTCTTCTGACTCATCCTCTTCTGACTCAGGGTCTGAGACTGACTCTTCCTTGGGTTTACAAGGGTCAGGTCAGAAGAAAATGTTCAGAATGATTAAGAAAATTTTAAAGAGGGGGGGAGCGCCAGAAATATAAGCGGATAGCGCAAGTAACACCGCCCCGCAACTCCCAGCTACCTCTACTGAACCCCTTCCACCAGGGCCATCTCAGAAGGTGAGCAGCCCTTTATGGGGATGCAAGCCCAGGCAAAATCTACTCATTGCACAGACACCTACGCAAAAAAGGTGGTTAGTAGGATCCACCCGCGGACAATATGTTAATATATTCGACCTTTCGGTGGAGGCGTATAGGCAGAGGAGAGGAGCGCTGAGGGAACAGGGCCTAAAAAATGTAAACGTCCCGACACTTTTAATGAGTGGCTCCAGTGCTCTAGGGTTTTCTCCTCCTGTTATATAGAGAAGTACCCCTCCCAGAGTTTGGCTATCCTAAAATACACTGACACTATTCCTGGATTCAGCGTAATCACAGTGAAGGTGTCTGGCAGGGAATATGACGCTGAGTTCAGAAGGAAAAAGGCAGGAAATCCTACCTTAACTTTTGATTCTACTGACAACCAGTTGTGGCAGCGGCTGGACCCCAAGGGGGGCGCACCGCAGCAGTGTAACCTCAACTCAGCAATCAGCCCAGCAGTCCTTTCACAACAATAGAAGCAGGAAAAGGGGGGGAACTTGCTGGCCCTTCCAGGATAAAAAATGACATGTCTGCAGGTACTGCTCCGGTCCACACCCTGGCAGTGACTGTATCAAACGTAGGGACAATGCCAATAACAATAAGCCCCCTTCGACAAGCATGGGCCAGAAAGGCGGAAACGCCAGTTAGGATCCATGCGATGGCACCCTGGTTGTGGGCCTACCCAGACCAGGCTGCGGCTCGTATGTTATGGGAGGGATTTTCATGTGGTTTTCATATTCCCACAGTCAGACACATTAGGGGTAAGAAATTTAATAGGAACCTTATTTCGGCATACCAACACCCCGACGTAAGTGAGGGAATAAAATTAATAAAGAAGTGGCTTTAGGCCGCATGGCTGGCCCCTTTCCTGCCCACCTTTAACTGATTTGGGTCATTTCCCCGCTGGGGTAGTTCCTAAGAAAGATCCAGGGAAGTTTCGCCTCATTCAGCACCTGTCATACCCAAAAGGTAGCTCAGTCAATGATGCCATTGACCCACAACTCAGCTCAGTGCGTTATCAATCTTTTGATAGCGCGCTAGACCTGGTCAGGAGGGCGGGTCCAGGTGCTTTATTGGCGAAACTAGACATTGAGTCAGCATTTAGGCTTCTTCCACTTCACCCCTCAGTTTTCCATCTCATGGGTTGCAAGTTTGCAGGTGCGTACTATGTAGATCGCTGCCTGCCCATGGGCTGCTCATTGTCATGCACTTTGTTTGAAGCATTTAGCAGTTTCCTTCATTGGGTTGTAGCTTCAGAAGTGGGCAGCGATTCCATAGCACACTACCTGGATGATTTACTCATTGTGGGGAGAGCAGGCTCAGATGAATGTATATCCACAATGAACAGGAAATGCGCAGCGTCATGAGACATTTCGGGGTGCCCCTGGCAGAGGACAAAACGCAAGGCCCCACGTCTTGTTTAGTTTTCCTGGGAATCGAAATCGATACCCAGGCTAGGCTCTGTAGGTTGCCACCTGATAAAGTTCAGGGCATGCTTGAGGCGGTCAGAGCGTCAGTCTCTAACTCAGTTATTTCCCTGAAACAGTTACAATCTCTGTTAGGTTTGCTTAATTTCGCATGCAGAGTTATCCCCATGGGTCGGGTTTTTAACCGTAGACTGGATAGACAGCTTAGTGGTAGGTCAAACCCAAAGTCAAAAATAACACTAGGGAGTGATTTGCTAGCTGACCTCGTAGTCTGGGAAAAATTTCTCACGCGGTTTAACGTGATACGGGTCTGGCGACCCTTCCCATGTCAAGCCAGTTACTGCACCTTTTCACTGACGCAGCTGGATCGCATGGCTACGGGGCCTATTTCCAGGGAGAGTGGAGCGCAGAGCCTTGGCCAAAGTCCTGGGCCCTAGCGGGGCCTTACTCGCAACCTAACTATCCTGGAGCTATTCCCCGTGGTCTTGGCGGTTGAGCTGTGGGGTGAGAAATTAGCGAACGGGACTGTTGTGTTCTGGACGGACAACATCAGTGTGGTTTTTGCGATCAATAACTTGTCAGCCACCTCAGCAAAGGTTATTACTTTGCTGCGCCACCTGGTGTTGCGCTGTCTGGACTTAACATCCAGGTTCCAGGCCCGTCATGTCCCGGGCGTTAATAACATAGTAGCTGACGCCCTGTCACGATTTGAGATGGGTGGACATTTCGCCAGTTAGTCCCCGGAGCTGCAGGCCGTAGGTTTACGCTGTCCTGATTTCCTTTGGCAGCTCGTCCTTCCTGGATAGCCTTGCTTCCGTTGGTTCGCTCCTCATTAGCACCATCCACTTGGCACGCCTATGCCCGCATGTGGTCCGAATGGACAATTTCTGGTGCGTCCAGGGGAGCCGATGCTGCTCAGGGGTCTCGGGACACATTACATGATTGGCTGGTGAGTTTGCATGCTTTTGAGGTTCGTCAGGGGGCCATACAGTCCAAATTGGCCGCCCTATCATTTTTCTATAGGGCTTTATCCATTCCAGACCCAACCAATTCCTTTTTTATCAGACAGGTGGTCAAGGGTTGGGGCAGATTGCAGCAGCGGAAAATAGACACACGCAAACCCATCACCCCGCGAGCGCCTGGAGCGATTTGCTTCTGGCACTCGACGAGGTCTGTAGATCAGATTTTGAAGCTCTACTCTTCAAAACTGCATTTTATCTGGCCTTTGCCGCCGCTC
The DNA here is from genome assembly GCF_027579735.1 of Bombina bombina. Classification (NCBI taxonomy): domain Eukaryota; kingdom Metazoa; phylum Chordata; class Amphibia; order Anura; family Bombinatoridae; genus Bombina; species Bombina bombina. The sequence goes on along the minus strand of NC_069499.1, from coordinate 969,955,702 downwards.
TTAGAGTTAGCGAGATAGTAGCACCCTCCAAGCAGACGTCAGGGGCGGGTATTCAATTACAGCATATCAGAGCGGCTCTGGGTTCTTTACTTCTTTTCTTTCCACGATCAAAAACAGATCAGGAGGAAGGGGAACCTGGATCCCCGTTCACCCTCAGGTAATACAGTGCATGCTGCCCGGTTAACTGCGTTAACCTCTATTTGGCTCAACGGCCCGCCTGTCCCGGGGACAATTTCTGGTCCACTTGGATGGCAGATCCCTTTCCAAATTTCAGTTCGGTAGGGTCCTGAAGATAGTGGCAGTCCAGGCGGGGCTGGATGCTAGCAGACTGGCCCCGCACTCTTTTCGCATAGGGGCAGCGACAAACGCGGCGCAAGCAGGCTCCTCGAGCGAGGACATCAAACGTATTGGGCATTGGCGCTCCAATTGTTTCAAAACCTATGTCCATCCAATTGTTTAATGTTTTAGATGTTAATTCCGAATACTAAAATGTTTGTCTCCACAGGCACTACCCCCGGAGTGAAGAGAATATGGATTGTGGGCCACTCCTTTGTCCACTGGGCCTCCCTCCGCTGTGCGTCCCTCCCAATTGGCCAATCCCTAGGCTTCCCTTCCAACAAAGCATCCATTAGGTGGTTGGGTGATAGGGGGATGTGCTGGCCTCAATTAGCAGGAACCATATCTGAGGCCCTGGTACGCTGGGGTAAGCCTCATATTCTTATCCTTCACCTAGGGGGTAACGATGTGGGGGCCATACCAGTTCTACAGTTGATCAAAGTTATGCAGGCAGACATTGGGTGGCTAAGAGTACGCATCCCGGGGGTCATGATAGGGTGGTCCCATATAATTCCCCATCTCCATTGGAGGCATATGTCAGCCCATACGGCGGCATACCGGGTTAGGAAGAAGATCAATGCGTCATTGGCAAAAACCATCACAGGATCAGGTGGCTTCGTGGTACGGCACAAAGCCATTACGGCTGATAGAACTGAACTTTATAGAAGGGATAAAGTTCACCTTTCAGATGTGGGGCTGGATTTATTCATAGGGGACATTCAAAGAGCACTGTCACCCCTCCTGTAAATCGGGCTGTGGGTTGGCAGCAAGGTTACCATTAAAATGCTTCCTTGTGGTGGGAGATCCTCGGTCCGGTTGCGCAGGAGAAGGTCGCTAGGGGTGAGTGGATGACCAGACTTCCGGGGAGGAGCGGTAGGGCCCTCACGTGCACGTGACGGTAACCCTCCTTCCTCCCTTTTGAGGGATGGTCACGTGATCTCTGCAACCCCTCAGCGTCATCTCCTTAGGGCAGAGACCCCTATGCTGCTGTTCACGTTGGGCCGGTGATCTCCTTGCTGTTCTGGGTTAGCTGGTCTCTATGCCGCCATATTTTTCAGTTCTACCAGTTCTATCTATTTTTTTAGGTTAATAAAATTTTATGGCCTGTGACGGTCACAAAATTTTCCCATAAAAAGCTTGTCTGTCGTTATTTCGCACTACATGCACATGTACATAGTTATTTAAATTAAGTTATGGTAAAGTCTCTCCTCTGTGACGAAGGATCCGGTAAGCATTTAATCCCTTAATGCAGTGTAGGGCTTAGTATAAGCCTGGAGCAGTCTAAGGGTTAAGGCTGTAGGAGAGTGGGTTAGAAGAGAGAGGGATGGTGCTGGGGTGGCAACATTGTTGCAATCCAGGGTAGGCCCCTCCTTACTTGTAGAAAAGCTGAGTCCCCCCCTTGCAACTTCCTCTTCTTCTCCGGATCCTGGCTGAAGCAGTTTTGCCCTCCCTCCCTTCCCTTTGTTAATATTGTTGCAAATTGACGGCACCTCAATGGCAGGGCTATGGCTACTCACTCTAGGCCCAATAAGCCATTGCTGTAGGATATGGATCTCCTCTCCCTGTTATGCGGTTTACATGGCTTGGTAACAGGGAATCCTTATCTTAGGTGGAAGATCTTCTTTCACCCTGGCGGCGGGAGATCCTCGGTCCGGTTGCGCAGGAGAAGGTCGCTAGGGGTGAGTTGATGACCCAGACTTCCGGGGAGGAGCGGTAGGCCCTCACGTGCACGTGACAGTAACCCTTCTTCCTCCCTTTTGAGGGATGGTCACGTGATCTCTGCAACCCCTCAGCGTCATCTCCTTAGGGCAGAGACCCCTCTGCTGCTGTTCCCGTTGGGCCGTTGATCTCCTTGCTGTTCTGGGTTAGCTGGTCTCTATGCCGCCATATTTTTCAGTTCTACCAGTTCTATCTAGTTTGTTAGGTTAATAAAATTTTATGGCCTGTGACGGTCACAAAATTTTCCCATAAAAAGCTTGTCTGTCGTTATTTCGCACTACATGCACATGTACATAGTTATTTAAATTAAGTTATGGTAAAGTCTCTCCTCTGTGAAGAAGGATCCGGTAAGCATTTAATCCCTTAGCAATTGAAATAGTTCAAGACAACAAATGCTTTAAGTGGTTTCCCCAAATTCAACCGAAAATGCAACTTTTAATTAATTCTGCCATCTCAAAATTATTCAACCCTCTGAATAGAATCCCTCACAGCAGCACAAATATGCAAAATAGGTGTTGTCTCAAGCACACCTTATGCAACTAATCAAGGGCTTCATTAGTTGCACCAGGTATGCTTGAGCTAGAACATATGAAATACCTGAACTGGCAAGGGGTTTGTTGAGTGTCATGTTTGACTGTATGTTAGAAATATAGAATGGTCAAAAGAATGGTCCAAAAAGTTAAGAGAAGAGATCATCGCCCTTCGCAAACAAGGAGCAGGATACAAAAAGATAGCAAGGCGCTAAATGTTGTTAGAGACACCGTTGGAAGAATAGTTTGCAAGTTCAAAGTTAAAGGAATAGTGGTTACACTACCTGGACAGGGCAGAAAAAGGAAGGCTATCAATTTCTGCAACCAGATTTATGTGAAGGCAGGTTGAGAAAAAATCTTGTGTGACTGCAAAAGACCTGCAGCAAGACTTGGTGGCAAAAGGCACTGAGGTTTCAGTTTGCACAGTAAGGCAACATACTAAACACAGAAGGTTTCCATGCCAGAACTCCAAGACGTACACCACTACTGACCCAAAAGCACAAGAAAAGTCATCTCCAATATGCTCAAAATCATATAAATAAGCCACAGAAGATTTAGGATTCTGTTCTGTGGAGCGATGAAACAAAACTGGAACTTTTTAATCCTGATGGATCAGCCGTATGTCTGGAGGAAGAAGAATGAAGCATACGCTGAAAAGAACACTCTACCTACAGTTAAGCATGGTGGTGGCTCGATTATGCTATGGGGCAACTTTGCATCCTCTGGCACTGGAAACCTGCAGCTTGTGGAAGGCAAAATGGATTTATTGAAGTATCAGGAAATCCTAGGAGAAAACTTCATGCCCTCTGTAAGGAAGCTGAAGTTTGGGCGTCATTAGACCTTCCAACAGGACAATGATCCCAAGCATACCTCAAATTCCATCAAGGCTTGGTTGCAGAAGAAGTCCTGGAAAATTCTACAGTGGTCATCACAGTCACTGGACTTGAATCCAATAGAAAATCTCTGTTGGGATTTAAAGAAGGCGGTTGCAGCATGCAAACCCAAGAATATTACTGAACTGGAGGCCATTGCTCATAAAGAATGGGCTAAGATTCCTCAGGAACACTGTAAGAAGCTGGTGTCTGGCTATGCATCTCGTTTGCAGCAGATCAGAACAGCAAAAGGGTGCACTACTTAGTATTAAAGATGCTTGCCATGATGGGGTTGAATAATTTTGAGACTGCAGAATCATTAAAAGCTGCATTTTTAGGTGAATTTGGAGAAACCACTTGAAGCATTCGTTGTGTTAAGCTATTTCCATTGCTTTTGTAAAATTTGTTCATTGCAAACAGCTGAAAGTCTGTACATTTTGACAATAAACCTGATTTGCAATGGGGGTTGAATAATTTTGATTACAACTGTATATACAGATATAAATAGAAATATATATTTAGAAATAAAAAAAGAACATTTTTCTTCTAAGTGAAAAACATTGGAATGTAAACTATAAACACAGTAAAACAAATGAAAAAATATTAAAATTGAATAAAAATTATTTTGTATGTTTAAATGTAATTGAGTGTGTATCTATGTAATACCTACATGTGTATTTATGTATTTATATTTGAATATATTTATTTATAGAAATTAGAAAAGCGGTAGTCCTGGAGAGTATAGTTAAAACGTCTTTATTTCAAACTCTGTTTAAAACGAATGGCAATCACAGGTAAAAACATCACAGGTGTGGCACTGTTTGGCTTACGCGTTTCGGCTGGGAGCCGTAGTCATAGCCTGGCTATGACTACGGCTCCCAGCCGAAACGCGTAAGCCAAACAGTGCCACACCTGTGAAGTTTTTACCTGTGATTGCCATTCGTTTTTAAACAGAGTTTGAAATAAAGACGTTTTAACTATACTCTCCAGGACTACCGCTTTTCTAATTTCTACATTTTGCCAGTGTATCCTGGACTGTTAAGCTGTGGGGAGGTGTGTGCGTGCAGCAAATAGTTATTGGTGATTCTTCAGCATCGGTACTTTCCACGGATTGGTTACTGCTGATTGACGCTTTGATTAGCCAATAGGATCTAGCGCTCATCGAAGAGGAGAGACGCTGTACATCTGCAGACCCACGAGGACGCCAAGCAGCTGAGCCGGTGAAGAAACGAGCACTCGGAGATGGTATAAGGTACCCGTGCATCGTAGATCCCAAAGTGTCCGGTATAGTAAGCAGGCTTGGGCAACAGTGGGGGACTTATTTTGACCAATTCGCCTATGCAGTTACCTATATAAGTTTCCTTAAGCTGTCATACAGTTTGGAATACACTGCACTATTAACTATTAGCTGACCTCAAGTGGCTTTTCACGCATTTGTTTTAGCACTACTGAGTTCCTTCTTTTGTATGTTTGTATATTTATTTATATACATATATAAACATGTAAACATATAAATACACATGTATGTACACATATATACACACACACACATATATTTATGTACAGTATATGTATACATGTATAGTGTATTTATGTTTATATGTATATATATGTATCCACATAGAAACACATAAATACACATGTATGTACAGATATACACACATATATACACACATACCCATACTTATATATAAATATATATACATTATAGCCCAGTCAAATCCAGTCAAATACCTTGTCAAATACCTTTTAAAGCTTATAAAAATGTTTTATTAATATTTATATAAAATATTTTTTTTAAATCAGAAATTGTATATAAATGAGTGTAAAACTTTATTTTAATTTATTAATATTGTGCTTGGTGCAACTTATTTTTAACCCTTACACTTCATTAGGTCTTCAGGCGTGCTATTCAACAGTTAACTTTAAACTTGTAATATGCGCACTAGCTAGCCTTGTTTGCAATGTTTATTGCAACCCGCACTAACATTAGTGCACCACTTGTAATCTAGCCCATTGTTAATAATATTATTAGATTAAAACTGTGTGAATGTGTTTTAAATAAATCAGGAAACTGCAAGAGGCTTTTGTAACTAGAAAGATAATGCACATCATTTTATGTCAGTAAAAGGAGAAGCTATTTCACCCCAGCAGGGGCCAGGGCTTTTGTCATGGAAGATGCCAACTAAATGATGACAACAGCATGCAGTGGCTGAAAGGAAGGGCCCTGAACTGCCTAAACAATAATTTAAAGGTTAAATGGTGGATTGGTGACTTCTGGAAAGGTCTCATTAGTCTCAAAGGGGCATATGTATCAAGGTCTGGTGGACCTGATCCGACACTGCTGATCAGGTCTGCCAGACCTCGCTGAATACGGAGAGCAATACGCTTGCCGTATTCAGCATTGCACCAGCAGCTCACAAGAGCTGCAGGTGCAACGTCGCCCCCTGCAGACTCACGGCCAATAGGCCGCCAGCAGGGCATGTCAATCAACTCAATCGTACTCGATCAGGTTGTATTGTGGCGATGTCTGTCCGCCTGCTCAGAGCATGCGGACAGGTTATGGAACAGCGGTCTTTGTGACTGCTGCTTCATAACGGCTGCTTCTGGCAAGCCTGCAGGCTCGCCAGAAACACGGGGCATCAAGCTCCATACAGAGCTTGATACATATGCCCCAAAGTCTGTAGAAACACAGACACCCACAGAAAATACACAAAGACATACACACACAGATAGACAACCACATAAAACACACAAAAACATACATACACACACCCTCACTTAGGCATCCACAGAAAACACACAAAGAAACACACACACTCTCACAGAGACACCAACAGAAAATGCACAGACATACACACACCCTCACAGAGACACCCACAGAAAACACACAGACATACGCACACACCCTCACAGAGACATCCACAGAAAACACAGACATACATACATACACACACCCACCCTCACAGATAAATCCACAGAAAATGCACAAAGACATACACACCCACCCTCACAGAGGCATCCAGAGAAAATACACAAAGACATACATACATACACACCCTTACAGAGACACCCATAGAAAAAGCACAAAGACATACGCACACACCCTCACAGACATCCAGAGAAAATGCACAAAGACATACACACCCACCCTCACAGAGAGACCCACAGAAAAAAATACATACACACTCATAGAGACACAAACAAAAGCACAAAGACATAAACACAGACACCCACAAAAACACTCAAAGGAGGTAAGATTTCTGCACATTGCATCCCCTAAATCAACAGTGTGTGACATGCATGATAAAAAAAAATTACAGAAATTAAGAGATCACTTTTTAAAGAATCATATTTGTAAATGTGCAAACAAAAATAATTCTGTGAATTAAAAATTGTACATTAATGATCTGGGTAGATGGCTAAATAAAGAAAAGTACTTTTGAAAGGTTGACATATGTTTGTTTGTTTTTCTCCATTTTCCCCAACCAAGAGCACCACTTCAAATATGGTGTACAAATGTTCCCATCTCTCAGCTGTACTTATGGATTTTGAAAATGCTGTACTCTATATGGGCTAGGTGGAACTATAAGCTGTGGTACTCAATCGCATACCATTAGATCTGGTTAAATGCAGGATTTAGTCTTGTTTGTATGTATTTCAAAATTAAGTCAGCTGTAGTGTAAACTGAACAGTGTTAAGTTAACCTGTCTCATTTCAAACACTGAGCAATCTTAGTCTGAGAGTATAACATTTTCAGGAGATATAAAAATCTAAGATAAAATGCCTCCTTGCATCTGGAAAGTCCTTGCATAAATGGGCAGTAAACTGGAATGTAATTAAAATATATATTAATAAAAAAAATGCCGGACTGCAAGGTCCGCCCCCCTGCTAGCAGGGGGTTGTCAATAAGCCCGATTGTATAGGATCGGTCGGATTGATGTCCGCAAACTCAGAGCAGGTGGACAAATTATGGAACAGCGGTCTTTAGACAACTGCTTCATAACTGCTATTTTCCACTGAGCCTGAAGGCTCGCGCAGAAACGGGCATCAAGCTCCATTCGGAGCTTGATAATTTGGCCCCTAGTTCTGAAAAGAGCATCAGTAAGGCACAGGTGGAAAAATAATAAAATTAAGAGTAGTAAACTTTTTGTTGATGGTGTGCTCATCAGTTTAATGTCCATTTAAAGTCCCCCTTTTCTTTGTTGCCTCTAGATGAGGACCTTTTATTATTCAGTAGAAGCTTTGCTTTTATTCTTTTATTTTTATTTTTTTGAAAAACAAAAAGCTGTGCTTAAAGTACCAGTTCACAAATGTGAGAATGTTCCTTACCATGCAGTGAGCTCCTTTCCTACCGACTAGCAGTGTCCTTCCTGTTTGATTTAACATCAAAATAAACCGCTTTAAACCCTTTTTAATGGGAAAAAAACATATTTAAAGGGACATTAAACACTAATTAAATGCTAGATAGTATGATGCATCAAAGAAAAGATTAGTCTGAGAATAACATGTAGATGTATTTTTTTAAAGTTGCATTAGCTGTTTAAATATTGACAAAATAAGTGTAAAGTTTTAGGGGCCGATTTATCAAGTGTCTGGCAGACATAATTCACTATAGCGAATCATGTCCGCCAGATATCGATAAATGGAAAAGCAGTTCTGGTGAACTGCTTGTGCAATGCCGCCCTCTGCAGATATGCGGCCGCTAACAGGGAGGATAAATCAACCAGATCATATGAGGGAGGGCGGATTGATATCCGCCGCCTCAGAGGAGACGTATGAGTTAAGGAGCAGTTAAGGTCTGCTTCTTAACTCCTGTTTCCGACGAGCCTGAAGGCTCGCGTGGAAACAGGGGAATACGGCCTAATTTGGGCTGTGTTAAATCGGCCCCATAGTGTCTATAAAACAGTGGGAGCTGCCATATTGTAACTTAGGTTACTTTCTCTGCTATGGCCAATTAGCAACAGTTTTAAATCGGTCACTACAGTGTGCAGCCAATGGCTGTGTGGAATATAACAGTTTTCTGCACTTATATTTCTAAAAGGAACTAAAAAGCTCACAAGGGGTGTCAAGAGCAGGCGGACAGGTTATGGAGCAGTGGTCTTTAAACACGGGGCATCAAGCTCCGTTTCGGAGCTTGATAAATAGACCCCTTAGTATTTCTGATATTTCTGTTGCTGTTTCTACCCTAACACTTGGGAACCACAGGACAATATTTTTAAAGCCTTAAGGGCTGCATATAAATGTATGACTATTAAGCATTCAAATAATATACGCATAGGGTGATATAGGTAAGGTTACAGCGTAGCATCCATGGGCTGTTCTTACCTTCAGATGGCTGTTTTGAGTTTTTACCACACCAAAGCACACATTTTTAGTTTTGCCTTTTCCAGGGGCCACAAAGACTAATGCAGAGGGCCATATGAGGCCCTTGGGTGGCTATTTGGCCATCCCTGAAATATATATGTATATTGGATTGCACGATGCATTTTTAGACTTTATTAGACTACAGGTTATTTATCTATATTCAGTTGCTTGTAATATTAGAAATGCCTATTTTTTTGTATTTAGTAGTTAGGGTCATTGTGGAAAGCTTCTTTTGCATGAGGCTAAAAACAGTTTTATGGGATTTTTATTAAATGAAAAGCAAACTTAATGTTTCATATTCAGTTTTAATTGTGTCAATGCCCTTTTTAGACATCACAAAGAATTTCACAAAAATATTTTTTTCCTCCCTAGAGAATTAAATTTAAACCGCTTATAAAAACTCTGCAATCTTTATGGATTGAACTATATGCATGTTCTGCATCTGTGACTTTCTGTCAGTGAGTTATTAGGGCTATTTATCAAAACTTGCTTCCATGCAACAAAAATGAATCCAGTTTTTCCCCTAGAAAGAAGGATATTCTTATTGATAAATTTGTCATTCTTTTTGCCCAGAGAGAAACTTTTGATAAATCTCTCCTGTATTCCAGAAACAGCCTGGAGAAAGTATCAAATAAAAGAGTAAATGAGCATTGTGTTTGAGATAGTGTTACCCTGAGGAGATGTTTGCAAGTGATGCCCTTGGATGTAGGATTGTGTTGTAATTTCTGAAGGGTCCTACAAAAATCTAGTTTAAGGATGCAGTTGCTTTAAGCCAAAAGGGGAAGGGAGAGGGATATGAGAGGAAGATGGAGAGTTGGAAAGGGAAAGGAGGTGAGAAAGGGGAAAGTGGGAGAGAGAAAGGAGGTGAGAAACCAGCTCTGTATCGGCCCCAATGCCCTTAAGACCGCTGCTCCTTAAAGGGACATTAAACCCACATTTTTTTCTTTCATGATTTAGAAAGAGAATGCATTTTTAAACATCTTTCTAATTTACTTCTATTATCTAATTTGTTTTATCCTCTTGATATTCTTTGCTGCAAAGCATATCTAGATATGCTCAGTAGCTGCTGATTGGTTGTTGCACATAGAAGCCACGTGTGATTGGATCACCCATGTGCATTGCTTTTTCTTCAACTAAGGATATCTTAAAAATGAACCAAAATAAATACTAGAAGTAAATTGTAATGTTGTTTACATTTGTATTCTCTATCTGAAGCATGAAAAAAAGATTTTGGGTTTAGTGGCCCTTTAACTTGTCCGCCTGCTATGATTTGGATAGAACATACAATTATAAAAGACTTTCCAATATACTATTATCACATTTGCTTCATTCTCTTTGCTGAAGGAACAGCATTGCACTACTTGCAGCTAGAAGAACACATCCAGTTAGCCAATCACAATAGACAATTGTGGGCAGGCACTAATCAGCAGCTAGATCCCACAAGTGTAGGATGGGCATTATCTTTTTCAACAAGAGATACCAAGAGAACAAAACACATTTGAAAATAGAAGTGAATTTAAAAGTGTCTTAAAATTGACCTGCTCTTTCTGATGCATGCCAATTTAATTTTGACTTTTCTATCCATTTAAGTTTGACCAACCTAAATTTTGTTCTGAGGTTTCTCAGGTTGGAAAATAGACTTTGACTATTTTGGGAAAAAGACAAAAACTGAAAAATGTTAAATCACTATGCTTATGAAAAAGTAGCTGCTAATACACAAACGCATGCCTGTGCCTTCTAAAGGGCAGGACTGCTTGGTTGGTCTCAGACTGGTTGCATCAACACCATTTTTAAAGCAATATTAATATTTTAACAACATCTTTTCTGATTGAATGTTTATTTTGGAATGATCAAAACACAGGTTTGTCCATGTATTTTATGTTTTCCTATTAATGTTTTGTGTTGTTTATTTAAACAGATTCCTTTGCAGTAAAAGCACAGTATGGTTCCTTTTTGTTGTTGTTGTTTTTTTTTGCTGATTTTTGTTCTCTTGATAAAAGAGTAAATTCACAGTCTCATATGGAGCGCTAAAACAGCCCTGGCTGCGGGATTTTACTGGGGTAACAGCTGGAATCTTGACGTGGCAAACAAGTGCCCATGGAGAAAGAAACCTCAGGATGACCAACTAATTAATCATGTCATTTAAATTAGCACCATAACTACTACAGCTCATATTATTAACGTTCCCATAGTCATAAAGCTGCATCCTCTTGTTGTATGATTTTCTCTACACTGAGGAAATGCACATGTAACCTGCACATGGAAGGCGACTCATTAACCTATCCAATGACACCAAATCAACTATAAACTCGTAAAAGTAACGAGCTCACAGTACTTGTATTTTTCACTATTTTACTATTAAAGGGGCGAGAATGTAATTTTTTTTTATGTGGCTCAAATAGAACCTTTTAGGAGACTTTCACCTAGATTACAAGCTTTGCGCTATAGAGGGTTCGACATGAACGCAACAAAAGTCGCGTTATTTCATCCTCTGTAGCGCAGCCATTACAAGTTTTCAAACAGCCGGCTTGTGCATGTGATATGGTGCTTTTAAGCTTGTGCACGCTTTCCCCATAGACATCAATGAGGAGAAGGTGTCAGAAAAAAACTAACACCTGAAGAGCGGAAAGAAAAGCTCCGTAACGCAGCCCTATTGATGTTTATGAGGAAAAAAGACTAACGTTTAAACCTAACACCCTAACATAAACCCCACATCTAAACACCCCTAATCTGCCCCCTACCGACATCACTGGCACATACATAATGTTATTAACCCCTAATCTGCCACCCCCGATATTGCCACCACCTAAATAAAACTATTAACCCCTAATCTGCTGCTCCCAATATCGCCACCACTATTCTAAAGTTATTAACCCCTATTCCCCTGCACCCCAACGTCGCCCACTCTATAATAAATCTATTAACCCCTATTCTACCGCTCCCCGACATCGCCACAACTAAATAAAGCTATTAACCCCTATACCTCTGGCCTCCCACATCACTACCACTAAAAAAATCTATTAACCCCTAAACCACCAGCCCCCCACATCGCAAAAATCGAAATAAAACTATTAACCCCTACACCTACCCCTAAACCTAACGTAACCCTAACCCTAACCCTAACCTAGTTAATAACTATTTTTTACTAACTAGTCTACCTAGTTAAGGTTAGGTTTTATTTTATTTCACAGATAAGTTTGTATTTATTTTAACTAGGTAGACTAGTTAGTAAAAAATAGTTATTAACTATTTACTAACTACCTAGTTAAAATAAATACAAACTTACCTGTGAAATAAAACCTAAGCTGCCTTACACTAAAACCTAACATTACAAAAAATAAAAAAACACGGAAATCACAAAATTAAAAAAACCTACCATTACAAAAAAACAAACGAAATTATCCAAAAAATTAAAAATTATTCATATTCTAATACCCTTTAAAAAAAAAAAAAACACACCAAAAATAAAAAAGCCTAATCTAGAATAAACTACCAAGGGCCCTTAAAACACTTAAAAGGCTCTTTTGCTACAAAAACAAACAAACACCCCCTTATCAGTATACAAACCCCCACCCCCCGAATCCACAAAATAAAAATAAAGTAAAACCTAATCTACCCATTGCCCTGAAAAGGGCATTTGTATGGGAATTGCCCTTAAAAGAGCATTTAGCTCTTTTGCTGCCCAAGCCCTAATCTAAAAATAAAAACCCACCCCAAAATGAAAAAAAAAATCCATTATACAAAATAATAAACAAATTATCAAAAATAATAAAAAAACCACCCCAAAATAAAAAACCTAATCTAGAATAAACTACCAATGGCCCTTAAAAGGGCCTTTTGTAGGGCATTGCCCTAAGTTAAACAGCTCTTTTACCTGTAAAAAAAACTACAAACACCCACTAACATTACAAACCCCCACCCCCCCCCAAATGCACAGAATAAAAAAAACTATCTAAAAAACCTAAGCTACCCATTGCCCTGAAAAGGGCATTTGTATGGGCATTGTCCTTAAAAGGGCAATTAGCTCTTTTGCTGCCCAAACCCTAATCTAAAACAAAAACCCATCCAAAAAAACATTAAACAAAGCCTAACACTAACCCCCGATGACCCACTTACAGTTTTTGAAGTCCTGCTGGAACGATCTTCATCCAGGTGGCGAGAAGTCTTCATCCAGGTGGCCTCTTCAATCTTTATCCCAGCGGCGAAGTCCTCATCCAAGCGGCGGGAAGTCTTCATCCAGACGGCCTCTTCTATCTTCATCCAGGCAGCATCTTCTATTTTGATCCTGGTGGTGCAGAGCGGTCAATCCTGAAGACTTCCGGTGCGGAGCATCCTCTTAATATGCACAATGGCGTTCCTTGCATTCCCATTGGCTGAAAAATTTACATCAGCTAATAGGAATTAGAGCTGCTAAAGTCATATTGACTGTTCAAATCAGCCAATAGGATTTAAGCAGCTCTTATTCTATTGGATGATTCAAATTTTTCAGCCAATAGGAATGCAAGGAACACCATCTTGAATCGCATACCTTGCATTGAAGATTAAGTGTACGGTGAGAAGCCTTCAGTGAAGACTTCTCGCCGCTTGGATGAGGACTTCGCCGCTGGGATGAAGATTGAAGAGGCCGCCTGGATGAAGACTTCTCACCACCTGGATGACGATCATTCAAGCGCGACTTCTAAAAATTGTAAGGGGATCTTCGGGGGTTAGTTTTTTAAGGTTTTTTTTGGGGTGTTTTTTAGTTTAGGGTTTGGGCAGCAAAAGAGCTAAATGCCCTTTTAAGGGCAATGCCCATCCAAATGCCCTTTTCAGGGCAATGGGTAGCTTAGGTTTTGTTTAGTGTTAGGTTTCTTATTTTGGGGGCTTGGTTGGGTGGTGGGTTTTACTGTTGGGGGGTCTTTGTTTCTTTGTATTTTTTTTTACAGGTAAAAAAGCTGTTTAACTTAGGGCAATGCCCTACAAAAGGCCCCTTCAAGGGCCATTGGTAGTTTATTGTAGGCTAGGGTTTTGGGTGGGCTTTTTTATTTTGATAGGGCTATTAGATTAGGTGTAATTATTTTTTATTTTGGATAATTTTGTTTATTTTTCATTATTTAGTCTTTTTTATTTTTTGTAATTAGATACTTTGCAGTTTTTAGAGTAGTGGATTTAATGTGTAGTTTAGTTTAATTTAATTGATAGTTAGTTTAGTTTTAGTTTAATAATTATATTAGTTTAATTGATAGTTTAAACTTAGTTTTTTTAATTTGACAGGTAAGTTTTAATTTAATTTAAGTTAGGGAAATAGGGAGGTGTTAGGTTTAGGGGTTACTAGTTTAATTTAGTTTATTGTGATGTTGGGGCTTTTGGTTTAAGGGTTAATAGTTTATTTTAATATATTTTGTTGTGGGGAGGCTTGCGGTTTAGGGGTTTATAGCCCATTATAGTGGCGGCGCTGTCGGGCTTAATAATTTAAGTATAGTGGGGCGGACGGCAGATTAGGGGTTAATAATATTTAAATAGTGTTTGCGATTCAGAAGGGCGGCGGTTTAGGGGTTAATGACTTTATGATAGTGGTAACGATGTCGGGGAGCGGCGGAATAGGGGTTAATAATTATTTTTAGTGGCAGCAATGTCGGGAGCGGCCGATTAGGGTTTAATAAGTTTAATATAGTGTTTGCGATGCGGGAGGGCCTCGGTTTAGGGTTAATAGGTAGTTTATGGGTGTTTAGTGTACTTTGTAGCAGTTTAGTTATGAGTTTTATGCAACAGATTTGTAGCGTAAAACTAATAACTACTGCTTTTAGATGGCGTTGCGGATCTTGTCGTTTTTGGCTGTAACACAGGTTTGTTTGTTTTTTGTTTTTTTTAATATTTTTTTTGAATGAGGCTGAAACATAACAGACAGTACAAAATTGTTGCATATACAGCTAGTATAAAACAGATGTTAATAATCAACATAGTCCTTGTAATACATAATATTGCGAAATATTCATACTGTAGCACTACACATATAGCAGAGAAAAATTGAATCAACCTCAGATTTTCTTAGCATTAGCAAGTGAGTATCACATACAACCAACATTGATTTGGAAACTATAAATTGGACTAGTGGATGGTGTTGGTCATGTTAAACATCAAATATTAACAAATATCAACAAGTGAGGCGCCATTTATATGTTTAGAGAACAAGGTAGGATATGTAAGCATTACAATAAGGGCGCCCTTGCTTTGCTAAAATAATATGTTATAATATGTAGGTATGGTATAATATTTAAGGTGCGGTATGGACAAGATAAACCGCACAGTACATTCTCCCGGATTGGGAGGCTTATTATGGGGGGGTGGCAGTTTGAATATAATAAGTAAATATAAATCGAATATGTTTTTGGTATCTATATATTCAGTAGTTATAATGAGGACATTGAAAAAAGCCAGTTTTGTTTACGGGTAGTTACATGTCTCTGAGCACCCAGTTGTAGATAAGGGCCTGCACCTAGCTAGAATGGTGGGACAGGGGAACTTGCTGTCCCGGCCGCTGGCAGACCGACCCCCAGATAATAGTATCTTTGGTGCTAGCCTAAAGGTGTAACATAGGAATGAAATGAAAAATGTAACTAAGTAACCTACACGCTGCGAGGATCAGTATTCAGCAGGAAACAAGGTAGTGATGACGAGCTTGTCTCAATATAAGGTATACTAAAAGTTAGAGACAATATGATGTGCTACAAACAATATTTCACAGATATATAGACCAGCTAATACCCATTTCCTATTGCGACTGCGGGCTCAAGGCTCATTAACCTATGTCAGGGCATAATCAAGAACGGTGCGCAGTAACCAAATGGGTTCACGACCTGGCTGTAGACTAGTATATATTAAATAATGGTATGCATGAGATGTTGAACTGATTGGCATGTGACTCTGAAATCCCCTCAGGGTTGCAACAAGAGTGTGGAATACTTCATAATAGTAAATCATTGCCCCACAGGGTGACTATACGTTAAGGCATCTATCATGCACATAAGCTAAAAGAAGCAGACCCCAAAGCATACTATGGCAAGTTGAAGACATTAGTAAGTGATAAATAAGCTCCTTGTAGCCTCCAGTCCAAAATGAAACAGTTCTACATTTAGTGAAAGCGTTATAGTAGTGCATATCTAGGAGCATCAGGTCAAACATTGTTATGGTCACCTATGTCTATTATCTGTGCTAACCAATAGATAGAGCGATAAAAATATATATCATATAGGTACATATAGTAAAGTGTGGAGTATGGAATGAGCAAATGAATCAAAAGGGATGCTGCAACATGAAAGTAGTATTGAGTTTAAATTCTATTAATATCCTAATGGACATAAATAAACTGCTAGGCAATTGCAATATAAAACTAAACTATGCAGGCAAAATAGAATGGCCCTGTGGCTTCCAGGAAGAAGTAGCTATTTTACTGTGGTGTTAAATATACATGGAAGTACATAGAAATAACATTACATGCAGTTTTCATTAATATCCCAGTGGGTGTAGATAAACTATATACAGTTTGAGCAGAAAACTGAACCATGCAGATAAAATGGGATGGTCCTGTGTTAGATAAGCCGTCACACTTCTATTTAACTTTAGAGTTCACAGACACTGTTATAAACCCAAAGGACAATTTAGCGAGTGTATAGTAGCGTATAGTATAACGTGTCACCAGATTGGGCAGTCCAGGAAAATTACACTGAGTCCGGACATAATAGTCTAAAGGCAAAGAAGTATATATGATCGCCCCCATTCATCAAGAGAACGAAATACCAGTCTAGCCAAAGCCACATCTCTGCCCGCACCTAGATGCATCATGTTGGAGCCACAAAACATCACAGTGTGTAGGAAACCTCTTTCCAGCCTGTTTCAGGGACATCCAGATTGCAACAGCACCGTGAACAAACAGAGCAGATCTCCCTTCCGGCTCCCAACCTGCAGCACACAGTATAGGTGGTATATCAAAAAACAGCTTAGTATGACTAACAGGAAGATGAGCCTTTAAGTCTGCAGAAGTCGGCCTCAGAAGAAAAGCCGAGCTTGCAGCTGATTGGCACTCCCACGTGGCTCCATTTTCTCCTGATGACTGACAAACGGCCATAGAGGCGATAAGCAGCAGTGACGGGGGCCGTACCGCCCTGCCACTCCGATAACCTCGGATTTTAGGGTAATGAATGCCGCCTGCACAGTTCCTAAGAAGGCCAACCGGTGTTCATGCAGTAGTGAGCTAATCGCTTCCAATATGGTTGGATGTACCATTAATTGCAAAGACAAGAAGAGATCTTGCAAGAAAAGGGCTAGGCCTGACTGACTCTAAGTATATATCTTGAAAAAACCCACTAGTTTAAATTATCAACACAAAGTGGTTAATTGATATAGGAGAGCAATGCTCTGTGTCAGGGGGTAAATGGAACCCCAAATACCCAGTTGGAGGTTAGAATGAAGTTAAAATTGTCTCAGAAAACCATTCATACTGAAAAATCTTTATTGGGAGACAAAAGATAAAGTCCAGCAGGACTCAGACAAACATTCACACATACACTGATTAAAAATAGCTCAAACTCGTGTCTTTAATTAGAAGAATCCAATATATAGCGAGGGAAACAGAAAGAATAATTTTGCAGTAATCTCTGCAAATAAAGTTCTTAAGGATATCTGATATGGGCAAATGCTACAAGATTCCTTAGATTATTAATAATGTGCAGATTAACTGTTGCACAGTAAATGGTGGGCCCTTGGATGGTGTGTTCAGGAAATAATAACCAGAGTATGTATATATAACATATTCAGTTTTGGCATTTAGGGTCTCATAAAGTTCAGTGATATGCGCACTAATAGTGAGCACAAGGTAGCGCCCGATATCGCAGAAATAGATTAAATGTATTGCGATATGACTGAGAGCTTAGGTTCAGCTATGTTGCTCAGAAAAAATACAGGTCTAACCAATGCGGTATTTTGTGACCCAGTATTCTCAATGGTTTGACCGGTGTATACGTGCTTACTAGTAAATACAATTGTATGTTTGATACATATTAGCACAACCGGAGAAGTAAACCGATACCTAATGTCTCTCAGTAACAAGAAATTATATGCTAGGCTGCATTGTTATTAATGTAGCTTAGGTTAATACCAGGGTATCATTACATTAATGTATATAAGAAGGTATTTAAGATAATATACAATAAATATTATAACATATATGTCAGTACCGTTGATTTTTTGTTGACCAATTGCTATAATTATGATATTGAAGTAAACCCAGCACTAATATCAGGTTGCCACCTTAGTTGCCAAACATATAGGTTGAGGTATTATGAGTTGTCAGTTATTCAAATTAACAAAGTGAGAGACTCGCATAACCCCTGGCTAAAGTAAGCCTCTTCTATAGCGGAGGCTATCATTAATATTACTTCTGGCTAATAAACATCCAACATTCACATCACCATCTGCAAAGGTCTCTACTATATCGGAGACTGTATTATTGTTAATCTGCTCAAATTTCACACACTCATGTATTCTATGATTTTAGGTGACCCCTCTGAAGAAGCGTTATGTGAAACGCGCGTCAGGGGCATTGTTCACAAGGTCATAGTACCTCACTGCTTTTAGCCGCTCGCTCGCTCTTATATCTTCTAAAATCATAGAATACATGCGTGTGTGAAATTTGAGCAGATTAACAATAATACAGTCTCCGATATAGTAGAGACCTTTGCAGATGGTGATGTGAATGTTGGATGTTTATTAGCCAGAAGTAATATTAATGATAGCCTCCGCTATAGAAGAGGCTTACTTTAGCCAGGGGTTATGCAAGTCTCTCACTTTGTTAATTTGAATAACTGACAACTCATAATACCTCAACCTATATGTGTTTGGCAACTAAGGTGGCAACCTGATATTAGTGCTGGGTTTACTTCAATATCATAATTATAGCAATTGGTCAACAAAAAATCAACGGTACTGACATATATGTTATAATATTTATTGTATATTATCTTAAATACCTTCTTATATACATTAATGTAATGATACCCTGGTATTAACCTAAGCTACATTAATAACAGTGCAGCCTAGCATATAATTTCTTGTTACTGAGAGACATTAGGTATCGGTTTACTTCTCCGGTTGTGCTAATATGTATCAAACATACAATTGTATTTACTAGTAAGCACGTATACACCGGTCAAACCATTGAGAATACTGGGTCACAAAATACCGCATTGGTTAGACCTGTATTTTTTCTGAGCAACATAGCTGAACCTAAGCTCTCAGTCATATCGCAATACATTTAATCTATTTCTGCGATATCGGGCGCTACCTTGTGCTCACTATTAGTGCACATATCACTGAACTTTATGAGACCCTAAATGCCAAAACTGAATACGTTATATATACATAATCTGGTTATTATTTCCTGAACACACCATCCAAGGGCCCACCATTTACTGTGCAACAGTTAATCTGCACATTATTAATAATCTAAGGAATCTTGTAGCATTTGCCCATATCAGATATCCTTAAGAACTTTATTTGCAGAGATTACTGCAAAATTATTCTTTCTATTTCCCTCGCTATATATTGGATTCTTCTAATTAAAGACACGAGTTTGAGCTATTTTTAATCAGTGTATGTGTGAATGTTTGTCTGAGTCCTGCTGGACTTTATCTTTTGTCTCCCAATAAAGATTTTTCAGTATGAATGGTTTTCTGAGACAATTTTAACTTCATTCTAACCTCCAACTGGGTATTTGGGGTTCCATTTACCCACTGACACAGAGCATTGCTCTCCTATATCAATTCACCACTTTGTGTTGATAATTTAAACTAGTGGGTTTTTTCAAGATATATACTTAGAGTCAGACAGGCCTAGCCCTTTTCTTGCAAGATCTCTTCTTGTCTTGTCTCTTCCTGCCTCTCTCTTAAATTATAGGGCTAATATATTTATAATTCTCTATTATTTTTTCCCTATAATTTTTTATCCACTCTCAACCCACTATCCCTCAGCCCCCCGTTTTCTACTTAACAGCTTCCAATATGGTGGCTGGGGTCATCATTTTCCTCTGTGTATAGTAGGAGCAGTCAGAGCTATCAAGGCTGAGGGATGATGCTGCGATTGTAGTATTCTAGGAGTAGAACCTCAGGAATAAATACACACCAGTAAGATTTAGGTGATGGCTCTCAAACTGTGCTGTAGTTTTTACCCTGCGATCTTCCTGCCCAGCAAATGCGAAGGATGTCCATTCATATTGCAGCTGCTACCGGGCGCTAGATGTATACTAGGTGTATTTGCTAGAAGGATTATGCTTTCTTGAGATAAAATACCCTCAGTTATTAAACATTTTTAAGGCTATATTTCAGGAGCTTCAAGGATCTGCGTCTTGTCTCGTTGCAAGTTAGCTCCGCCCCCCAACACAGGTTTTTTTAACCTCATCGCAAAACTAGCGCTATGGGAATCCCATAAAAAAATGTAATTTTTAAGAGTGCGGGACTGAAGTTGCGTTACAGGCTAAAAAGCTTGCAGTACACCTATACTGACAAGACTTGTAATGGCTGCAGTGCTGTTTTAACGCTGAAATTACCATTTTTTTCAGAGTTAAAACACAAACGCACAACTAGTAATCTAGCTGTAAATTAGTAAATATTGCATGAACACATGAAAGGGGCTAAAGGGGACATTAAACTCAATTTTTTCTTTCATGATTCAGTTAAAACATCCAATTTTAAATAGCTTTCCAATTAACTTCTATTATAACATTTGCTTTGATTTATTGGCATCCTTTGTTTAAGGTGCTGCAGTTCACTACTGGGAGTGAGCTAAACACATAAGGTAAGCCAATGACAAGCGGAATATATTTGCAGCCACCAATCAGCAGCTAGCTCCCAGTATTGCTTTGCTGCTTCTGAGGCTACCTAGGTATTATTTGCAATAAACAAAATTAAGAGAAAGAAGAAAATCTGATAATAGAAGCTGATTGGAAAGTTGTTTATAAATGTATGTTTTATCTAAATCATGAAAGAAACATTTTGTGTTTCATATCCCTTTAAATTTTGGATTTGCAATCAATTACAATCCTTCGTTGAACATGGCTGATGATTGACAGGCAACCACTCCAATTAGCTTAGCTGTGTTGAGTTCCAAACCATTAGTGCATTTACTGTTCCACAGCTGACTTTGACTGTGTTTAATCACTTTACTACTGGGATTAAACACATACAGCTAGATTACGAGTTTGGTGTTATGAGTCAAATAGCAGCGTTGGGGCCCATAATGCATTTTTTTCCCTAACACAGCCATTACAACTCTTGTCAGTATAGGTGTACAGCAAGCCTTTTAGCCTGTAAAGCAACGTCAGTACTGCATTCTTAAAAATGACGTTGTTTCATGGGATTCCCATAGCGCTGGTATTACGAGTTTTGCATTCTGGCTAAAAAAAACGGCGTTACAGCCTAAAACGACAAGATCCGTAACGCCATCTAAAGTCAGTAGTTATGAATGTTACGCTACAAAGCTGTAACATAAAACTCATAACTAATGTGTTAAAAAGTACACTAACACCCATAAACTACCTATTAACCCCTAAACCGATGTCCTCCCGCATCACAAACATTATAATAAATGTATTAACCCCTAATCTGCCGCTCCCGACATCGCCGCCACAATTTTTTTTTATTAACCCCTATTTCGCAACTCCCGACATTATCACCACTATAATAAAGTTATTAACCTCTACACCACCACCCTCCCACATCGCAAACACTATTTAAATATTATTAACCCCTAATCTGTCGTCCGCCCACATCACCCCCACTGTACTAAAGTTATTAAGTCCTACACCGCTGCCACTATAATAAAACCATTAACCCCTAAACTGAAAGCCCCCCACAACGAAAAAATAATAAATTAAACTATTAACCCCTAAACCGGAAGCCCCCCACATCGCAATAAACTAATTAAAACTAGTAACCCCTAAACCTAACGCCCCCCTAACGTTATAATAAAATTACAATTTCCCTATCTTAAATTAAAATTTACCTGTCAAATTAAAAAAACAAAGTTTAAACTAACAATTAAACTAATATGATAATTTAACTAAAATTAAACTAACTACAAATTAAATAAAACTAAACTACACATTAAAAAAATCCTACCACTACTCTAAAATTACAAACTATCTAATTACAAAAAAAAGACTAAATTACAACAAAAAAACCCTAAATTACGGAAAATAACAAACGAAAGTATCAAAAATAAAAAAGAATTACACCTAATCTAATAGCCCTATCAAAATAAAAAAGCCCACCCAAAATTAAAAAAACCCTAGCCTACAATAAACTACCAATGGCCCTTAAAAGGGCCTTTTGTGGGGCATTGCCCCAAGATATCTCTTTTACCTGTAAAAAAAATACAAAGACCCCCCCAACAGTAAAACCCACCACCCAACCATCCCCCCAAAATAAAAAACCTAAATCAAAAAAACCTAAGCTACCAATTGCCCTGAAAAGGGCATTTGTATGGGCATTGCACTTAAAAGGGCATTTAGCTCTTTTACTGCCCAAAACCTAATCTAAAAATAAAACCCACCCAAAAACCTTTAAAAAAAACCCTAACACTAACCCCAAGACGATCTACTTACAGTTTTAGAAGTCCTGCTCGAATGATCTTTATCCCGGCGGAGAAGTCCTCATCCAGGTGGCGAGAAGTCTTCATCACGGCGGCCTCTTCAATCTTCATCCCGGCGGAAAGTCCTCATCCAAGCAGTGAATGCAAGGTACGCTATTCAAATGGCGTACCTTCCATTCCTATTGGCTGAAAGATTTGAATCAGCCAATAGAATGAGAGCTGCTAAAATCCTATTGGCTGTTTAAATCAGCCAATAGGATTTAGGCAGCTCTAATAACATTGGATGATGAATCAGCCAATAGGATGAGAGCTGCTTAAATCCTATTTGCTTTAATCCTATTGGCTGTTCTAGATTAGGTTTTTTTATTTTGGGGTGTTTTTTTTTAATGGGTATTAGAATATGAATAATTTTTATTATTTTTGATAATTTGTTATTTTGTGTAATGTATTTTTTAGGGGGTGTTTTTTTTCTTTTGTAGGAAAATATCTATTATATTTAGGGCAATGCCCTACAAAAGGTCGTTTTAAGGGCCCTTTTAAGGTAGTTTGGGTGGGTGGGGGTTTATATACTGTTAGGGGGTGTTTGTTTTTGTAGAAAAAGAGCTGTTTAACTTAGGGCAATGCCCTACAAAAAGTTTGGGGGCTGGGGGTTTGTATACTGTTAGGGGGGGTTTGTTTTTGTAGCAAAAGAGCTGTTTAGCTTAGGGCAATGGCCTACAAAAGGCCCTTTTAAGGATCCCCAAAAGGCCCTTTTAAGGGCCCTTATTTTAGATTAAGATATTTTATTTTGTGATGTTTTTTTAAAGGGTATTAGAATAGGAATAATTTTATTGTTTTGGATAATTTTTTTGTTTTGTTTTTGTAATGGTAGGTTTTTATATTTTTTGTAATGGTAGGTTTTTTATTTTTTGTAATTTTAGGTTTTAGTGTAAGGTTGCTTAGGTTTAATTTCACAGGTATGATTGTATTTATTTTAAATAGGTAGTTAGTAAATAGTTAATAACTATTTACTAACTAGTCTACCTAATTAAAATAAATAAAAATTTACCTGTGAAATAAAAATAAAACCTAAGCTAGCTACAATATAACTATTAGTTATATTGTAATTTAGATCTATTGTAATTATGTTAAAGTTAGGGGGGTGTTAGGGTTAGTTTAGGGGTAGGGTTAGGGTTAGGTTTAGGGGTAGGGTGTTTAGACGTGGGGTTTATGTTAGGTTTAGGTTAGGTTTTCTTATTCCCCCTAGACATCTATGGGGCTGCGTTACGGAACTTTTCTTTCCGCGATCGCAGGTGTTAGGCTTTTTTTCTGACCAGCTCCCCCTATTGATGTCTAAGGAGGAAAGCGTGCACAAGCAAATCAGCACTTATTTTTGGTGCGGTATGGAGCTTAAAAACCCCATATGGCCCGCACAAACTTGTTTTTTTAAAACTTGTAATGGCAGCGCTATAGGGGATTAAATAACGCCACTTTTGTTGTGTTCATTAATTTCCCTATAGCCCTCAAAACTCTTAATCTAGGCATCTGTTTTAAAAAAACAACAACAATTAAAAATATATATGTCCCTTTAATTTTATTAAATCTGTTATATTATTAGAATTGTTTTCACTTCTGCACTATCAAGGGTTTAATGGAAATCATAACAATACATTTTGGATCCTCATGCTCTGAAAAGTAAAGATATCTATATAATAATTGTGTTTGTAAGCGTCCGTCGCTGTCAGCAGTTGTGCACGCATCCTCAAAGGAATGTTAGATGTGCGCGCAGCCACCTCGCGGCGAGACAGCTTCAGGCGCTCCAACTCTCAGCTGTAACGTAACAACTGAGAGCTGGAGCTCCTGAAGCTTCAGGCATCTGCTGCATATGGAGCCGGAGTGCGATCAGTGCTCCGTCTTCATATGAGACCAGTTGCCTGATCGCTGCAGACAGTGACACTGTGTGTGTCACCATCTGTAATGATCTTCTGCTGGTGTCGGTGGGAGGTGTAGGTGGGTGGTGGGTGGGTGGGTGGCTCAGCAGGGAAGGGGAGGCAGTGGGAGTGCCCTTATAATAAAAGGACAGGGGGAGAGAGAGAAAAAGAGAGGGGAGATAGAGAGCAAAAGAGAGGGAAGAGAGATAGCAAAATAGAGGGGAGAGAGAGAGGAGAGAGGGACAGCATAAGAGACAGGAGGGAGATAAAAAGAGAGGGGGTAGAGGGAGAGCAAAAGAGAGGGGGGGAGAGAGAAAAAGAGGGGGAGAGAGAGGGCAAAAGAGAGAGGAGAGAGAGGGGAGAGAGAGAGCAAAAGAGAGGGTAGAGAGAGAGCAAAAGAGGGGAGAGAGAGAGCAAAAGAGGGGAGAGAGAGAGCAAAAGAGGGAGGGAGAGAGAGAGCAAAGGAGAGGGGAGAGAGAGAGCAAAATAGAGGGGAGAGAGAGAAAAAGAGAGGGGAGAGAGAGCAAAAGAGAGGGGAGAGAGAGCAAAAGAGAGAGGGGAGAGAGAGAGAGAACAAAAAAGAGGGGAGAGAGAGAGCAAAATAGAGGTGAGAAAGGGGGCAAAAGAGGGGGGAGAGAGAGCAAAAGAGAGGGGAGAGAGAGAGCAAAAGAGAGGGGGGAGAGAGAGTGTTAGGAATTGTTAGCCTTACCGACGCCATATTGTTCTTAGTTGCCATTTTGTCTTTGGCATCCATCTTGTCTAAGTAACATTTATTATAGCAGTTATATAGTGGGAAAAGATATAGATGTTATGTATCTCTGTAGAGGCCTTGCAAATGTTCTTGGCTATGCGCCTGGAAGTTGTTATCTCTATAAGATGCCCAAACGGACTTGCTTTGGGCCTAGATATACCTTTTTATTATGGTTATAAGAAACACTGGCCTAGATTTGGAGTTTGGCGGTAGCCGTGAAAACCAGCGTTAGAGGCTCCTAACGCTGGTTTTAGGCTACCGCCGGTATTTGGAATCAGTCAGGAAAGGGTCTAACGCTCAATTTTCAGCCGCGACTTTTCCATACCGCAGATCCCCTTACGTCAATTGCGTATCCTATCTTTTCAATGGGATCTTTCTAACTCCGGTATTTAGAGTCGTGTCTGAAGTGAGCGACAAAACTCCAGCTGCAGAAAAAAGTCAGTAGTTAAGAGCTTTCTGGGCTAACGCCGGTTCATAAAGCTCTTAACTACTGTGCTCTAAAGTACACTAACACCCATAAACTACCTATGTACCCCTAAACCGAGGTCCCCCCACATCGCTGCCAATCGATTAAATTTTTTTAACCCGTAATCTGCCGACCGCCACCTACGTTATACTTATGTACCCCTAATCTGCTGCCCCTAACACCGCCGACCCCTATATTATATTTATTAACCCCTAACCTGCCCCCCACAACGTCGCAGCCAGCTACCTACAATAATTAACCCCTAATCTGCTGACCGCCACCTACGTTATACTTATGTACCCCTAATCTGCTGCCCCTAACACCGCCGACCCCTATATTATATTTATTAACCCCTAATCTGCCCCCCTCAACGTCGCCTCCACCTGCTACACTTATTAACCCCTAATCTGCCGAGCGGACCGCACCGCTACTATAATAAAGTTATTAACCCCTAATCCGCCTCACTCCCGCCTCAATAATCCTATAATAAATAGTATTAACCCCTAATCTGCCCTCCCTAACATCGCCAACACCTAACTTCAATTATTAACCCCTAATCTGCCGACCGAATCTCGCCGCTACTGTAATAAATGTATTAACCCCTAAAGCTAAGTCTAACCCTAACCCTAACACCCCCCTAAGTTAAATATAATTTAAATCTAACAAAATAAATTAACTCTTATTAAATAAATTATTCCTATTTAAAGCTAAATACTTACCTGTAAAATAAACCCTAATATAGCTACAATATAAATTATAATTATATTATAGCTATTTTAGGATTTATATTTATTTTACAGGTAACTTTGTATTTATTTTAACCAGGTACAATAGCTATTAAATAGTTAAGAACTATTTAATAGTTAAATAGTTAAAATAATTACAAAATTACCTGTAAAATAAATCCTAACCTAAGTTACAATTAAACCTAACACTAGACTATCAATAAATTAATTAAATACAATACCTATAATTATCTACAATTAAACCTAACACTACACTATCAATAAATGAATTAAATACAATATCTACAAATAAATACAATTAAATAAACTAACCAAAGTACAAAAAATAAAAAAGAACTAAGTTACAAAAAATAAAAAAATATTTACAAACATTAGAAAAATATTACAACAATTTTAAACTAATTACACCTACTCTAAGCCCCCTAATAAAATAACAAAGCCCCCCAAAATAAAAAAATGCTCTACCCTATTCTAAATTCCTAAAGTTCAAAGCTCTTTTACCTTACCAGCCCTAAACAGGGCCCTTTGCGGGGCATGCCCCAAAGAATTCAGCTCTTTTGCCTGTAAAAAAAACACATACAATACCCCCCCAACATTACAACCCACCACCCACATACCCCTAATCTAACCCAAACCCCCCTTAAATAAACCTAACACTAAGCCCCTGAAGATGTTCCTACCTTATCTTCACCTCACCGGGTACACCGATCCGTCCTGGCTCCAAAATCTTCATCCAAGCCCAAGTGGGGGCTAGACATCCATCATCCGACGGCTGAAGAAGTCCAGAAGAGGGTCCAAAGTCTTCATCCTATCCGGGAAGAAGAGTAGATCCAGACCGGCAACCATCTTCTTCCAAGCGGCATCTTCTATCTTCATCCGATGAGGACCGGCTCCATCATGAAGACCTCCAGCGCGGACCCATCTTCTTCCGGCGACGTCCAACTGAAGAATGATGGTTCCTTTAAGGGACGTCATCCAAGATGGCGTCCCTCGAATTCCGATTGGCTGATAGGATTCTATCAGCCAATCGGAATTAAGGTAGGAAAATTCTGATTGGCTGATGGAATCAGCCAATCAGAATCAAGTTCAATCCGATTGGCTGATCCGATCAGCCAATCAGATTGAGCTCGCATTCTATTGGCTGATCGGAACATCCAAGATGGCGTCCCTCGAATTCCGATTGGCTGATAGGATTCTATCAGCCAATTGGAATTAAGGTAGGAAAATTCTGATTGGCTGATGGAATCAGCCAATCACAATCAAGTTCAATCCGATTGGCTGATCCTATCAGCCAATCAGATTGAGCTTGCATTCTATTGGCTGATCGGAACAGCCAATAGAATGCGAGCTCAATCTGATTGGCTGATCGGATCAGCCAATCGGATTGAACTTGATTCTGATTTGCTGATTCCATCAGCCAATCAGAATTTTCCTACCTTAATTCCGATTGGCTGATAGAATCCTATCAGCCAATCGGAATTCGAGGGACGCCATCTTGGATGACGTCCCTTAAAGGAACTGTCATTCTTCAGTTGGACGTCACCGGAGGAAGATGGGTCCGCGCTGGAGGTCTTCACGATGGAGCCGGTCCTCATCGGATGAAGATAGAAGATGCCGCTTGGAAGAAGATGGTTGCCGGTCCGGATCTACTCTTCTTCCCGGTTAGGATGAAGACTTTGGACCCTCTTCTGGACTTCTTCAGCCGTCGGATGATGGATGTCTAGCCCCCGCTTGGGCTTGGATGAAGATTTTGGAGCCAGGACGGATCGGTGTACCCGGTGAGGTGAAGATAAGGTAGGAACATCTTCAGGGGCTTAGTGTTAGGTTTATTTAATGGGGGTTTGGGTTAGATTAGGGGTATGTGGGTGGTGGGTTGTAATGTTGGGGGGGGGTATTGTATGTGTTTTTTTTACAGGCAAAAGAGCTGAATTCTTTGGGGCATGCCCCACAAAGGACCCTGTTCAGGGCTGGTAAGGTAAAAGAGCTTTGAACTTTAGTAATTTAGAATAGGGTAGGGCATTTTTTTATTTTGGGGGGCTTTGTTATTTTATTAGGGGGCTTAGAGTAGGTGTAATTAGTTTAAAATTGTTGTAATATTTTTCTAATGTTTGTAAATATTTTTTTATTTTTTGTAACTTAGTTATTTTTTATTTTTTGTACTTTAGTTAGTTTATTTAATTGTATTTATTTGTAGATATTGTGTTTAATTCATTTATTGATAGTGTAGTGTTAGGTTTAATTGTAGATAATTGTAGGTATTGTATTTAATTAATTTATTGATAGTCTAGTGTTAGGTTTAATTGTAACTTAGGTTAGGATTTATTTTACAGGTAATTTTGTAATTATTTTAACTATTTTAGCTATTAAATAGTTCTTAACTATTTAATAGCTATTGTACCTGGTTAAAATAAATGCAAAGTTACCTGTAAAATAAATATAAATCCTAAAATAGCTATAATATAATTATAATTTATATTGTAGCTATATTAGGGTTTATTTTACAGGTAAGTATTTAGCTTTAAATAGGAATAATTTATTTAATAAGAGTTAATTAATTTAGTTAGATTTAAATTATATTTAATTTAGGGGGGTGTTAGTGTTAGGGTTAGACTTAGCTTTAGGGTTAATACATTTATTAGAATAGCGGTGAGCTCCAGTCGGCAGATTAGGGGTTAATGTTTGAAGTTAGGTGTCGGCGATGTTAGGGAGGGCAGATTAGGGGTTAATACTATTTATTATAGGGTTAGTGAGGCGGATTAGGGGTTAATAACTTTATTATAATAGCGGTGCGGTCCGCTCGGCAGATTAGGGGTTAATAAGTGTAGGCAGGTGGAGGCGACGTTGTGGGGGGCAGATTAGGGGTTAATAAATATAATATAGGGGTCGGCGATGTTAGGGTAGCAGATTAGGGGTACATAGGGATAATGTAAGTAGCGGCGGTTTACGGAGCGGCAGATTAGGGGATAATAATAATATGCAGGGGTCAGCGATAGCGGGGGCGGCAGAATAGGGGTTAATACGTGTAAGGTTAGGGGTGTTTAGACTCGGGGGACATGTTAGAGTGTTAGGTGCAGACGTAGGAAGTGTTTCCCCATAGCAAACAATGAGGCTGCGTTAGGAGCTGAACGCGGCTTTTTTGCAGGTGTTAGGTTTTTTTTCAGCTCAAACAGCCCCATTGTTTCCTATGGGGGAATGGTGCACGAGCACGTTTTTGAAGCTGGCCGCGTCCGTAAGCAACCCTGGTATCGAGAGTTGAAGTTGCGTTAAATATGCTCTACGCTCCTTTTTTGGAGCCTAACGCAGCCATTCTGTTGACTCTCAATACCAGAGTTATTTAAAAGGTGCGGCCAGAAAAAAGCCAGCGTTAGCTACGCGGGTCGTTACCGACAAAACTCTAAATCTAGCCGACTGTTTTTCACAACTCTGCTTTACCTAATTATAATAATGAACTTATATTTTTCCTGACAAACACTGTGTAAAATGACGCGGTCATGAAGTGTCATCATGTTAACCCTATATGCTGTCATAACTGCCTATAATATGTGTTGTTCATCTTTCAATAAACAGAATAGTTTTTAGACTCATTGCTGTGTGGTCTGATTTCTGTTCTCTGGGATATCCTTATCAAATAACCCCTTAATTTCCAGATGATAAGGTGTGCTCCAGGCCAAGCTCTGACTGACACTCCCCCTCTGAAAACAACACCTAACAGAGAGCAAATGAGAGGGGAGAGAGCAAATTAGGCTTAAATCCTATTGGCTGTTTTTTTTTTATTTTGGGGTGTTTTTTTAATGGGTATTAGAATATGAATAATTTTTAGTATTTTTGATAATTTGTTATTTTGTGTAATGTATTTTTTTAGGGGGTGTTTGTTTTTCTTTTGTAGGAAAATAGCTATTATATTTAGGGCAATGCCCTACAAAAGGCCCTTTTAAGGGCCCTTGGTAGTTTATTTTAGATTAGGATATTTTATTATGTGGTGTTTTTTTTTTAAAGGGTATTAGAATAGGAATCATTTTATTATTTTGAATAATTTCGTTTTGTTTTTTTTGTAATGGTAGTTTTTATATTTTTTGTAATTTTAGGTTGCTTGGGTTTAATTTCACAGGTAAGATTGTATTTATTTTAACTAGATAGTTAGTAAATAGTTAATAAATATTTACTAACTAATCTACCTAGTTAAAATAAATACAAACTTACCTGTGAAATAAAAATAAAACCTAAGCTAGCTACAATGTCACTATTAGTTATATTGTAGCTAGAGTAATTATTATTTAGTTAATCATTATAAGTTTAATTTAGATCTATTTTAATTATGTTAAAAGTAAAGATATCTATATAATAATTGTGTTTGTAAGCGTCCGTCGCCATCGGCAGTTGTGCACGCATCCTCAAAGGAATGTTTTATTTGCGCGCAGCCACCTTGCGGTGAGACAGCTTCAGGAGCTCCAACTCTCAGCTGTAACGTAACAGCTGAGAGCTGGAGCTCCTGAAGCTACAGGCATCTGCTGTATATGGAGCCGGAGCGCGATCAGTGCTCCGCCTTCATATGAGACCAGTTGCCTGATCGCTACAGACTGTGACACTATGTGTGTCACTGTCTGTAACGATCTTATGCTGGTGTCAGTGGGAGGTGTAGGTGGGTGGTGGGTGGGTGGCTCAGCAGAGAAGGGGAGGCAGTGGGAGTGCCCTAATAAAAAAAAAAGGACAGGGGGAGAGAGAGCAAAAGAGAGGGGAGATAGAGAGAAAAAGAGAGGGAAGAGAGAGAGCAAAATAGAGGGGAGAGAGAGAGAGGAGGGGGGAGAGAGCAAAAGAGACGGGAGGGAGATAAAAAGAGAGGGGTAGAGGGAGAGCAATAGAGAGGGGGGAGAGAGAAAAAGAGGGGGAAAGAGAGAGCAAAAGAGAGAGGAGAGAGAGGGGAGAGAGAGAGCAAAAGTGAGGGTAGAGAGAGAGCAAAAGAGGGGAGCGAGAGAGCAAAAGAGGGGAGAGAGAGCAAAAGAGGGAGGGAGGGAGAGAGAGAGCAAAAGAGAGGGGAGAGAGAGAGCAAAAGAGAGGGTAGAGAGAGCAAAAGAGAGGGGAGAGAGAGAGAGAGAGAACAAAAAAGAGGGGAGAGAGAGCAAAATAGAGGGGAGAGAGGGTGCAAAAGAGGGGAGAGAGAGAGAAAAAGATAGGGTCAGAGAGAGCAAAAGAGAGGGGAGTGGGAGAGCAAAAGAGAGGGGGAGAGAGAGCAAATGAGAGGGGAGAGAGCAAATTAGGCTTAAATCCTTTTGGCTGTTCTAGATTAGGTATTTTTATTTTGGGGTGGTTTTTTTTAATGGGTATTAGAATATGAATAATTTTTATTATTTTTGATAATTTGTTATTTTGTGTAATGTATTTTTTTAGGGGGTGTTTGTTTTTCTTTTGTAGGAAAATAGCTATTATATTTAGGGCAATGCCCTACTAAAGGCCCTTTTAAGGGCCCCCAAAAGGCCCTTTTAAGGGCCCTTGGTAGTTTATTTTAGATTAGGATATTTTATTTTGTGGTGTTTTTTTAAAAGGGTTTTAGAATAGGAATCATTTTATTATTTTGGATAATTTTGTTTGTTTGTTTTTGTAATGGTAGTTTTTTTATTTTTTGTAATTTTAGGTTTTAGTGTAAGGTTGCTTAGGTTTAATTTCACAGGTAAGATTGTGTTTATTTTAACTAGGTAGTTAGTAAATAGTTAATATCTATTTACTAACTAGTCTACCTAGTAAAAATAAATACAAACTTACCTGTGAAATAAAAAATAAAATCTAAGCTAGCTACAATATAACTATTAGTTATATTGTAGCTAGATTAGGTTTTATTTCACAGGTATGTATTTAGTTTTAAATAGATATTATTTAGTTAATAATTATAATTTTATTTTTGATCTATTTTAATTATGGTAAAGTTAGGGGGTGTTAGGGTTTGGTTTAGGGGTAGGTTTAGGGTTAGGTTATGGGTAGGGTGTTTAGACGTGGGGTTTATGTTAGGTTTAAACAGTTTTTTCTTTTTCCCCATATACATCAATGGGGCTGCATTACGGAGCTTTTCTTTCCGCAATCGCAGGTGTAATGTTTTCTTTCTGACCCGCTCTCCCCATTGATGTCTATGGGGAAAGCATACACAAGCAAATCAGCGATTATGTTTGGTGCGGTATGGAGCTTAAAAACCCCATATGACCCGCACAAACTTGTTTTTTTAAAACATATAATGGCAGCACTATAGGGGATTAAATAATGCCACTTTTGTTGCGTTCATTAATTTCCCTATAGCCCTCAAAACTCTTACGGCTAGATTTAGAGTTTGGCGTTAGCCGTCAAAACCAGCGTTAGAGGCTCCTAACGCTGGTTTTGGCTACCGCTAGTATTTAGAGTCAGTCAGGAAAGGGTCTAACGCTCACTTTGCAGCCGCGACTTTTCCATACCGCAGATCCCCTTACGTCAATTGCGTATCCTATCTTTTCAATGGGATCTTTCTAACGCCGGTATTTAGAGTCGTGGCTGAAGTGAGCATTAGAAATCCGCAGAAAAAAAACAGGAGTTAAGAGCTTTCTGGGCTAACGCCGGTTCATAAAGCTCTTAACTACTGTGCTCTAAAGTACACTAACACCCATAAACTACCTATGTACCCCTAAACCGAGGCCCCCCCACATCGCCGCCACTCTATTAAAATTTTTTAACCCCTAATCTGCTGACCGCACACCGCCGCCACCTACGTTATCCCTATGTACCCCTAATCTGCTGCCCCTAATACCGCCGACACCTACATAATATTTATTAACCCCTAATCTGCCGCCCCCGCTATCGCTGACACCTGAATTTTTTTTAACCCCTAATCTGCCGCTCCGAACACCGACGCAACTTACATTATACCTATTTACCCCTAATCTGCTGCCCCTAACACAGCCAACCCCTATATTATATTTATTAACCCCTAATCTGCCGCCCCCAATGTTGCCTCCACCTACTTACAATTATTAACCCCTAATCTGCCGACCGGACCACACCGCTACTATAATAAATGTATTAACCCCTAAAGCTAAGTCTAACCCTAACACTAACACCCCCCTAACTTAAATATAATTTAAATCTAACGAAATAAATTAACTCTTATTAAATAAATTATTCCTATTTAAAGCTAAATACTTACCTGTAAAATAAACCCTAATATAGCTACAATATACATTATAATTATATTGTAGCTATTTTAGGATTAATATTTATTTTACAGGCAACTTTGTAATTATTTTAACCAGGTACAATAGCTATTAAATAGTTAATAACTATTTAATAGTTACCTAGTTAAAATAATTACAAAATTACCTGTAAAATAAATCCTAACCTAAGTTACAATTAAACCTAACACTACACTATCAATAAATAAATTAAATAAACTACCTACAATTATCTACAATTAAACCTAACACTACACTATCAATAAATTAATTAAATACAATACCTACAAATAAATACAATGAAATAAACTAACTAAAGTACAAAAAATAAAAAAATATTTACAAACATTAGAAAAATATTACAACAATTTTAAACTAATTACACCTACTCTAAGTCCCCTAATAAAATAACAAAGACCCCAAAATAAAAAAATGCCCTACGCTATTCTAAAATTAAAATAGAAAAGCTCTTTTACCTTACCAGCCCTGAAAAGGGCCCTTTGCGGGGCATGCCCCAAAGAATTCAGCTCTTTTGCCTGTAAAAAGAAAACATACAATACCCCCCCCCCAACATTACAACCCACCACCCACATACCCCTAATCTAACCCAAACCCCCCTTAAATAAACCTAACACTAAGCCCCTGAAGTTCTCCCTACCTTGTCTTCACCACGCCGGGTTCACCGATCGATCCAGAAGAGCCTCCGATGTCTTGATCCAAGCCCAAGCGGGGGGCTGAAGATGTCCATGATCCGACTGAAGTCTTCATCCAAGCGGGAGCTGAAGAGGTCCATGATCGGGCTGAAGTCTTCTATTAAGCGGCATCTTCAATCTTCTTTCTTCCGGATCCATGGTCATCCCGCCGACGCGGAACATCCATCTTCACCGACGACTTCCCGATGAATGACGGTTCCTTTAAGGGACGTCATCCAAGATGGCGTCCCTCGAATTCCGATTGGCTGATAGGATTTTATCAGCCAATCAGAAATAAGGTAGGAAAATTCTGATTGGCTGATGGAATCAGCCAATCAGATTCAAGTTCAATCCGATTGGCTGATCCGATCAGCCAATCGGATTGTTAAGTATTTAGTTAAGTATTTAGCTTTAAATAGGAATAATTTATTTAATAAGAGTTAATTTATTTAGTTAGATTTAAATTATATTTAAGTTAGGGGGGTGTTAGTGTTAGGGTTAGACTTAGCTTTAGGGGTTAATACATTTATTATAGTAGCGGTGTGGTCTGGTCGGCAGATTAGGGGTTAATAATTGTAGGTAGGTGGAGGCGACGTTGGGGGCGGCAGATTAGGGGTTAATAAATATAATATAGGGGTCGGCGGTGTTAGGGGGAGCAGATAGGGGTACATAGTTATAATGTAGGTTGCGGCGGTGTACGGAGCGGCAGATTAGGGGTTAAAAAAATATGCAGGTGTCAGCAATAGCGGGGGCGGCAGATTAGGGGTAAATAAGGGTAAGGTTAGGGGTGTTTAGACTCGGGGTACATGTTAGGGTGTTAGGTGCAGACTTAGGAAGTGTTTCCCCATAGGAAACAATGGGGCTGCGTTAGGAGCTGAACGCTGCTTTTTTGCAGGTTTTAGGTTTTTTTTCAGCTCAAACTGGCCCATTGTTTCCTATGGGGATATTGTGCACGAGCACGTTTTTGAAGCTGGCTGCGTCCGTAAGCACCGCTGGTATCGAGAGTTGCAGTGGCGGTAAATTATGCTCTACGCTCCTTTTTTGGAGCCTAACGAAGCCATTCTGTGAACTCTAAATACCAGCGGCATTTAAAAGGTGCGGGGAAAAAAAAGCATGCATAGCTAACGCACCCCTTTGGCCGCAGAACTCTAAATCTAGCCGTTAATCTAGGCATCTGTTTTATTTAAGCAATAGAGCAACAATTAAACTTATATATGTCCCTTTAATTTTTAATGAGAGGGGAGAAAGAGAGCAAATGAGAAGGGGGAGAGAGAACAAAAGAGAGGGGGGAGAGAGCAAAAGAGAGGGGGAGAGAGAGAGAGCAAAAGAGAAGGGAGAGAGAGCAAAAGAGAGAGGGGGAGAGAGCAAATGAGAAGGCAGAGATAGCAAATGAGAGCGCAAAATAGAGAGGGGAGAGGGAGAGCAAAATAGAGGGGAGAGAGGGGGAGCAAAAGAGAGGAGGAGAGAGAGAGAAAAAGAGAGGGGAGAGCAAAAGAGAGGGGGAGAGAGTGCAAAAGAGAGGGTGGAGAGAGCAAAAGAGAGGGGGAGAGAGAGCAAAAGAGAGGGGGGAAGAGAGCAAAAGAGAGGAGAGAAGGGGGAGAGATAGCAAAAGTGTAAGCTGCATCCAGGTGGATTCCAAAAATGGCAGGGTGGTGAAAGAATCCAGGTGGATTCCAAAAATGGCAGAGAGAGCCAAATAGAGGGGGGAGAGGGGGAGCAAAAGAGAGGGGGAGAGAGCAAAAGAGAGGGGAGTGAGAGAAAGATCTAACAAGAGGTAGGAGAGAGAGCAAAAAAGTGTGGGGGGGGGGAGAGAGCAAAAGAGAGGGGAGAGAGAGAGAGCAAAAGAGAGGGGGAGAAAGAGAGCAAAAGAGAAGGAGAGCGAGCGCAAAAGAGAGGGGGAGAGTGCAAACAAGAGGGGGGAGAGAGAGCAAAAGAGAGGTGGGAGAGAGCAAAAACTATGGGGGAGAGAGATCAAAAGAGAGGGGAGAGAGAGCAAAAGAGAGAGGAGAGAGAGTTAAAGAGAGAGGGAGAGAGAGAGAAAACAAGAGGGGGGAGAGAGAGCAAGAGAGAGGGAGAGAGAGAGCAAAAGAGAAGGGGGGAGAGAGCAAAAGAGAGGGGAGAGAGAGAGAGCAAATGAGAGTGGGAAAAGAGAACAAATGAGAGGGCAGAGAGAGAGCAAATGAGAGGGGGAGAGAGCAAATGAGAGGGGAGAGAGAGCAAATGAGAGGGGGAGAGAGCAAATGAGAGGGGAGAGAGAGCAAATGAGAGGGCAAAGAGAGAGAAAATGAGAGGGCATAGAGAGAGCAAAATAGAGGGGGTAGAAAGAGAGCAAAATAGAGGGGGGAGAGGGGGAGCAAAAGAGAGGGGGAGAGAGCAAAAGAGAGGGGGAGAGAGCAAAAGAGAGTGGGAGAGAGCAAAAGAGAGGGGGGGAAAGAGTGCAAAAGAGAGGGTGGAGAGAGCAAAAGAGAGAGGAGAGAGAGAGTTAAAGAAAGAGGGAGAGAGAGCGAACAAGAGTGGGGAGAGAGCAAGAGAGAGGGAGAGAGAGAACAAACAAGAGGGGGAGTAAAAGAGATGGGGGAGAGAGAAAAAGAGAGGAGGGAGAGAGAGCAAAAGAGAGGGGAGAGAGAGCAAAAGAGGGGAGCGAGAGAGCAAAAGAGAGGGGAGAGAGAGCAAAAGAGTGGGGGGAGAGAGAGCAAAAGAGAGGGGAGAGGGAGAGCAAAAGAGAGGGGGAAGAGAGAGCAAATGAGAGGGGAGAGAGAGCAAATGAGAGGGGTGAGAGAGAGCAAATGAGAGGGGGAAGAGAGAACAAAAGAGAGGGGGAGAGAGAGAACAAAAGAGAGGGGGAGAGAGAGCAAAAGAGAGGGGGAAAGAGAGCAAAAGAGAAGGGGAGAGAGCAAATGAGAGGGGAGAGACAGCAAATGAGAGGGCAGAGAGAGAGCAAATGAGAGGGCATAGAGAGAGCAACATAGAGGCGGTAGAGAGAGTAGAGAGAGAGCATAATAGAGGGGGGAGAGGTAGAGCAAAAGAGAGGGGGAGAGAGCAAAAGAGAGGGGGGGAAGAGTGCAAAAGAGAGGGTGGAGAGAGCAAACAAGAGGGGGGAGAGAGAGCAAGAGAGAGGGAGAGAGAGAACAAACAAGAGGGGGGAGTAAAAGAGATGGGGCAAGAGAGAAAAAGAGAGGGGAGAGAGAGCAAAAGAGAGGGGGAGAGAGAGCAAAAGAGAGGGGAGAGAGAGTAAAAGAGGGGAGCGAGAGAGCAAAAGAGAGGGGAGAGAGAGAGCAAAAGAGTGGGGGCAGAGAGAGCAAAAGAGAGGGGAGAGAGAGCAAATGAGAGGGCAGAGAGAGAGCAAATGAGAGGGCATAGAGAGAGCAAAATAGAGGGGGTAGAGAGAGAGCAAAATAGAGGGGGGAGAGGGGGAGCAAAGGAGAGGGGGAGAGAGAAAAAGAGAGGGGGAGAGAGAGAGCAAAAGAGAGGGGGGAGAGAGCAAAAACGATGGGGGAGAGAGATCAAAAGATAGGGGAGAGAGAGCAAAAGAGAGAGGAGAGAGAGAGTTAAAGAGAGATGGAGAGAGAGAGAGAGAGAGAGAGTAGGAGAGAGTGGAGAGGGAAAGCCAAATAGAGGGGGGAGAGGGGGAGCAAAAGAGAGGGGGAGAGAGAGAGAAAAATAGAGGGGGGGGGGCGATCAAAAGTGAGGGGGAGAGAGTGCAAAAGAGAGGGTGGAGAGAGCAAAAGAGAAGGGGAGAGAGAGCAAAAGAGAGGGGGAAAGAGAGCAAAAGAGAGGAGAGAAGGGGGAGAGATAGCAAAAGCGTAAGCTGCATCCAGGTGGATTCCAAAAATGGCAGGGTGGTGAAAGAATCCAGGTGGATTACAAAAATGGCAGGGTGGTGAAAGAATCCAGGTGGATTCCAAAAATGGCAGAGAGAGCCAAATAGTGGGGGGAGAGGGGGAGCAAAAGAGAGGGGGAGAGAGCCAAATAGAGGAGAGTGAGAGAGAGAGCAAACAAGAGGAGAGAGAGAGAGAGAGCAAACAAGAGGTAGGAGAGAGAGAGCAAAAAAGTGGGGGGACAGAGAGCAAAAGAGAGGGGAGAGAGAGAGAGCAAAAGAGAGGGGGAGAAAGAGAGCAACAGAGAATGAGATAGAGCACAAAAAAGAGGGGGAGAGAGAGCAAACAAGAGGGGGGAGAGAGAGCAAAAACGATGGGGGAGAGAGATCAAAAGAGAGGGGAGAGAGAGCAAAAGAGAGAGGAGAGAGTTAAAGAGAGAGGGAGAGAGAGAGAGCAAACAAGAGGGGGGAGAGAGAGCAAGAGAGAGGGAGAGAGAGAACAAACAAGAGGGGGAGTAAAAAAGATGGGGAGAGAGAGAAAAAGAGAGGGGGGAGAGAGCAAAAGGGAAGGGGAGAGAGAGCAAAAGAGAGGGGAGAGAGAGCAAAAGAGGGGAGCGAGAGAGCAAAAGAGAGGGGAGAGAGAGCAAAAGAGTGGGGGGAGAGAGTGCAATAGAGAGTGGAGAGGGAGAGCAAAAGAGAGGGGAAGAGAGAGCAAATGAGAGGGGAGAGAGAGCAAATGAGAGAAGTGAGAGAGAGAGCAAAAGAGAGGGGGAAGAGAGAACAAAAGAGAGGGGGGAGAGAGAGCAAAAGAGAGGGGGAGAGAGCGCAAAAGAGAGGGGAGGGAGAGTAAAAGAGAGGAGGAGAGAGCAAATGAGAGGGGAGAGAGAGCAAATGAGAGGGCAGAGAGAGAGCAAATGAGAGGGCATAGAGAGAGCAAAATAGAGGGGGTAGAGAGAGAGCAAAATAGAGAGGGGATAGAGAGCAAATGAGAGGGCATAGAGAGAGCAAAATAGAGGGGGTAGAGAGAGAGCAAAATAGAGGGGGGAGAGGGGGAGCAAAAGAGAGGGAGAGAGAGCAAAAGAGAGGGGGGGAGAGAGAGAGCAAAAGAGAGGGGGGAGAGAGCAAAAACAATGGGGGAGAGAGATCAAAAGAGAGGGGAGAGAGCAAAAGAGAGAGGAGAGAGAGAGATAAAGAGAGAGAGAGAGAGCAAACAAGAGGGGGGAGTGAGAGCAAGAGAGAGAGGGAGAGAGAGAACAAACAAGAGGGGGGAGTAAAAAAGATGGGGAGAGAAAGAAAAAGAGAGGGGGAGAGAGAGCAAAAGAGAGGGGGAGAGAGAGCAAAAGAGAAGGGGGGAGAGAGCAAAAGAGAGGGGGAGAGAGCAAAAGAGAGGGGGGAAAGAGTGCAAAAGAGAGGGTGGAGAGAGCAAAAGAGAGAGGAGAGAGAGAGTTAAAGAAAGAGGGAGAGAGAGCGAACAAGAGGGGGGAGAGAGCAAGAGAGAGGGAGAGAGAGAACAAACAAGATGGGGAGTAAAAGAGATGGGGGGAGAGAGAAAAAGAGAGGAGGGAGAGAGAGCAAAAGAGAGGGGAGAGAGAGCAAAAGAGGGGAGCGAGAGAGCAAAAGAAAGGGGAGAGAGAGCAAAAGAGTGGGAGAGAGAGAGCAAAAGAGGGGGGAGAGGGAGAGCAAATGAGAGGGGTGAGAGAGAGCAAATGAGAGGGGGAAGAGAGAACAAAAGAGAGGGGGAGAGAGAGCAAAAGAGAGGGGGAAAGAGAGCAAAAGAGAAGGGGAGAGAACAAATGAGAGGGGAGAGACAGCAAATGAGAGGGCAGAGAGAGAGCAAATGAGAGGGCATAGAGAGAGCAACATAGAGGCGGTAGAGAGAGAGCATAATAGAGGGGGGAGAGGTAGAGCAAAAGAGAGGGGGAGAGAGCAAAAGAGAGGGGGGGGGAAAGAGTGCAAAAGAGAGGGTGGAGAGAGCAAACAAGAGGGGGGAGAGAGAGCAAGAGAGAGGGAGAGAGAGAACAAACAAGA
The DNA here is from genome assembly GCF_027579735.1 of Bombina bombina. Lineage (NCBI taxonomy): Eukaryota > Metazoa > Chordata > Amphibia > Anura > Bombinatoridae > Bombina > Bombina bombina. The sequence goes on along the minus strand of NC_069499.1, from coordinate 969,915,664 downwards.
GGGGGTAGAGAGAGAACAAAATAGAGAGGGGATAGAGAGCAAATGAGAGGGCATAGAGAGAGCAAAATAGAGGGGGTAGAAAGAGAGCGAAATAGAGGGGGGAGAGGGGGAGCAAAAGAGAGGGAGAGAGAGCAAAAGAGAGGGGGGGAGAGAGAGAGCAAAAGAGAGGGGTGAGAGAGCAAAAACAATGGGGGAGAGAGATCAAAAGAGAGGGGAGAGAGCAAAAGAGAGAGGAGAGAGAGAGATAAAGAGAGAGGGAGAGAGAGAGAGCAAACAAGAGGGGGGAGTGAGAGCAAGAGAGAGGGAGAGAGAGAACAAACAAGAGGGGGGAGTAAAAAAGATGGGGAGAGAAAGAAAAAGAGAGGGGGAGAGAGAGCAAAAGAGAGGGGGAGAGAGAGCAAAAGAGAAGGGGGGAGAGAGCAAAAGAGAGGGGGAGAGAGCAAAAGAGAGGGGGGGAAAGAGTGCAAAAGAGAGGGTGGAGAGAGCAAAAGAAAGAGGGAGAGAGAGCGAACAAGAGGGGGGAGAGAGCAAGAGAGAGGGAGAGAGAGAACAAACAAGAGGGGGAGTAAAAGAGATGGGGGGAGAGAGAAAAAGAGAGGAGGGAGAGAGAGAGAGCAAAAGAGAGGGGAGAGAGAGCAAAAGAGGGGAGCGAGAGAGCAAAAGAGAGGGGAGAGAGAGCAAAAGAGTGGGGGGAGAGAGAGCAAAAGAGAGGGGAGAGGGAGAGCAAATGAGAGGGGTGAGAGAGAGCAAATGAGAGGGGGAAGAGAGAACAAAAGAGAGGGGGAGAGAGAGCAAAAGAGAGGGGGAAAGAGAGCAAAAGAGAAGGGGAGAGAGCAAATGAGAGGGGAGAGACAGCAAATGAGAGGGCAGAGAGAGAGCAAATGAGAGGGCATAGAGAGAGCAACATAGAGGCGGTAGAGAGAGAGCATAATAGAGGGGGGAGAGGTAGAGCAAAAGAGAGGTGGGAGAGAGAGCAAAAGAGAGGGGAGAGAGAGTAAAAGAGGGGAGTGAGAGAGCAAAAGAGAGGGGAGAGAGAGAGCAAAAGAGTGGGGGCAGAGAGAACAAAAGAGAGGGCAGAGAGAGAGCAAATGAGAGGGCATAGAGAGAGCAAAATAGAGAGGGTAGAGAGAGAGCAAAATAGAGGGGGGAGAGGGGGAGCAAAAGAGAGGGGGAGAGAGCAAAAGAGAGGGGGAGAGAGAGAGCAAAAGAGAGGGGGAGAGAGCAAAAACAATGGGGGAGAGAGATCAAAAGAGAAGGGAGAGAGAGCAAAAGAGAGAGGAGAGAGAGAGTTAAAGAGAGAGGGAGAGAGAGAGAGAGAGAGAGAGAGAGAGAGAGTAGGAGAGAGTGGAGAGGGAAAGCCAAATAGAGGGGGGAGAGGGGGAGCAAAAGAGAGGGGGAGAGAGAGAGAAAAATAGAGGGGGGAGATCAAAAGTGAGGGGAGAGAGAGTGCAAAAGAGAGGGTGGAGAGAGCAAAAGAGAGGGGGAGAGAGAGCAAAAGAGAGGGGGAAAGAGAGCAAAAAAGAGGAGAGAAGGGGGAGAGATAGCAAAAGCATAAGCTGCATCCAGGTGGATTCCAAAAATGGCAGGGTGGTGAAAGAATCCAGGTGGATTCCAAAAATGGCAGGGTGGTGAAAGAATCCAGGTGGATTCCAAAAATGGCAGAGAGAGCCAAATAGTGGGGGGAGAGGGGGAGCAAAAGAGAGGGGGAGAGAGCAAAATAGAGGAGAGTGAGAGAGAGAGCAAACAAGAGGAGAGAGAGAGAGAGCAAACAAGAGGTAGGAGAGAGAGCAAAAAAGTGGGGGGACAGAGAGCAAAAGAGAGGGGAGAGAGAGAAAGCAAAAGAGAGGTGGGAGAGAGAGCAAAAACGATGGGGGAGAGATATCAAAAGAGAGGGGAGAGAGAGCAAAAGAGAGAGGAGAGAGTTAAAGAGAGAGGGAGAGAGAGAGAGCAAACAAGAGGGGGGAGAGAGAGCAAGAGAGAGGGAGAGAGAAAACAAACAAGAGGGGGAGTAAAAAAGATGGGGAGCGAGAGAAAAACAGAGGGGGGAGAGAGCAAAAGAGAAGGGGAGAGAGTGCAAAAGAGAGGGGAGAGAGAGCAAAAGAGGGGAGCGAGAGAGCAAAAGAGAGGGGAGAGAGAGCAAAAGAGTAGGGGGAGAGAGTGCAATAGAGAGTGGAGAGGGAGAGCAAAAGAGAGGGGGAAGAGAGAGCAAATGAGAGGGGAGAGAGAGCAAATGAGAGGGGTGAGAGAGAGAGCAAATGAGAGGGGGAAGAGAGAACAAAAGAGAGGGGGGAGAGAGAGCAAAAGAGAGGGGGAGAGAGCGCAAAAGAGAAGGGAGGGAGAGTAAAAGAGAGGAGGAGAGAGCAAATGAGAGGGGAGAGAGAGCAAATGAGAGGGCAGAGAGAGAGCAAATGAGAGGGCATAGAGAGAGCAAAATAGAGGGGGTAGAGAGAGAGCAAAATAGAGAGGGGATAGAGAGCAAATGAGAGGGCATAGAGAGAGCAAAATAGAGGGGGTAGAGAGAGAGCGAAATAGAGGGGCGAGAGGGGGAGCAAAAGAGAGGGGGGAGAGAGCAAAAACAATGGGGGAAAGAGATCAAAAGAGAGGGGAGAGAGCAAAAGAGAGAGGAGAGAGAGAGAGATAAAGAGAGAGGGAGAGAGAGAGAGCAAAAAAGAGGGGGGAGTGAGAGCAAGAGAGAGGGAGAGAGAGAACAAACAAGAGGGGGGAATAAAAAAGATGGGGAGAGAAAGAAAAAGAGAGGGGGAGAGAGAGCAAAAGAGAGGGGGAGAGAGAGCAAAAGAGAAGGGGGGAGAGAGCAAAAGAGAGGGGAGAGAAAGAGCAAAAGAGAGGGAAGAGAGAGAGCAAAAGAGAGGGGGAAGAGAGAGCAAATGAGAGGGGAGAGAGAGCAAATGAGAGGGGTGAGAGAGCAAATGAGAGGGGGAAGAGAGAACAAATGAGAGGGCAGAGAGAGAGCAAATGAGAGGGGGAGAGAGCAAATGAGAGGGGAGAGAGAGCAAATGAGAGGGCAGAGAGAGAGAGCAAATGAGAGGGCATAGAGAGAGCAAAATAGAGGGGGTAGAGAGAGAGCAAAATAGAGGGGGGAGAGGGGGAGCAAAAGAGAGGGGAGAGAGCAAAAGAGAGGGGAAGAGAGCAAAATAGAGGGGGGAGAGAGCAAAAGAGAGGGGGGGAAGAGTGCAAAAGAGAGGGTGGAGAGAGCAAAAGAGAGAGAGAGTTAAAGAAAGAGGGAGAGAGAGTGAACAAGAGGGGGGAGAGAGCAAGAGAGAGGGAGAGAGAGAACAAACAAGAGGGGGGAGTAAAAGAGATGGGGAGAGAGAAATAGAGAGGGGAAGAGAGAGCAAAAGAGAGAGGGAGAGAGAGCAAAAGAGAAGGGGGCAGAGAGAGCAAAAGAGAGGGGAGAGAGAGCAAATGAGAGGGCAGAGAGAGAGCAAATGAGAGGGCATAGAGAGAGCAAAATAGAGGGGGTAGAGAGAGAGCAAAATAGAGGGGGGAGAGGGGGAGCAAAAGAGAGGGGGAGAGAGAGAGAGCAAAAGAGAGGGGGGAGAGAGCAAAAACATTGGGGGAGAGAGATCAAAAGAGAGGGGAGAGAGCAAAAGAGAGAGGAGAGAGAGAGTTAAAGAGAGAGGGAGAGAGAGCAAACAAGAGGGGGGAGTGAGAGCAAGAGAGAGGGAGAGAGAGAACAAACAAGAGGGGGGAGTAAAAAAGATGGGGAGAGAGAGAAAAAGAGAGGGGGAGAGAGAGCAAAAGAGAGGGGGAGAGAGAGCAAAAGAGAGGGGGGAGAGAGCAAAAGAGAGGGGAGAGAGCAAAAGAGAGGGGAGAGAGAGAGCAAAAAAGTGGGGGGAGAGAGAGCAAAAGAGAGGGGAAAGGGAAAGCAAAAGAGAGGGGGAAGAGAGAGCAAATGAGAGGGGAGAGAGAGCAAATGAGAGGGGTGAGAGAGAGAGCAAATGAGAGAGGGAAGAGAGAAAAAAAGAGAGGGGAGAGAGAGAGCAAAAGAGAGGGGAGAGAGAGAGAGAGAGAGCAAAAGAGAGGGGGGAGAGAGAGAGAGAGAGCAAAAGAGAGGGGAGAGAGAGCAAAAGAGAGGGGGGAGAGAGCAAACAAGAGGGGGGAGAGAGCAAATGAGAGGGCAGAGAGAGAGCAAATGAGAGGACATAGAGAGAGCAAAATAGAGGGGGTAGAGAGAGAGCAAAATAGAGGGGGGAGAGGGGGAGCAAAAGAGAGGGGGAGAGAGAGAGAGCAAAAGAGAGGGGGGAGAGAGCAAAAACATTGGGGGAGAGAGATCAAAAGAGAGGGGAGAGAGCAAAAGAGAGAGGAGAGAGAGAGCGTTAAAGAGAGAGGGAGAGAGAGAGAGCAAACAAGAGGGGGGAGTGAGAGCAAGAGAGAGGGAGAGAGAGAACAAACAAGAGGGGTGAGTAAAAAAGATGGGGAGAGAGAGAAAAAGAGAGGGGGAGAGAGAGCAAAAGAGAGGGGGAGAGAGAGCAAAAGAGAGGGGGGAGAGAGCAAAAGAGAGGGGAAAGAGCAAAAGAGAGGGGAGAGAGAGAGCAAAAAAGTGGGGGAAGAGAGAGCAATGAGAGGGGAGAGAGAGCAAATGAGAGGGGTGAGAGAGAGAGCAAATGAGAGAGGGAAGAGAGAAAAAAAGAGAGGGGAGAGAGAGAGCAAAAGAGAGGGGGGAGAGAGAGAGAGCAAAAGAGAGGGGGGAGAGAGAGAGAGAGAGAGAGCAAAAGAGAGGGGAGAGAGAGCAAAAGAGAGGGGGGAGAGAGCAAACAAGAGGGGGAGAGAGCAAATGAGAGGGCAGAGAGAGAGCAAATGAGAGGACATAGAGAGAGCAAAATAGAGGGGGTAGAGAGAGAGCAAAATAGAGGGGGGAGAGGGGGGGGCAAAAGAGAGGGGGAGAGAGCAAAAGAGAGGGGGAGAGAGAGAGCAAAAGAGAGGGGGAGAGAGCCAAAGAGAGGGGGGAAGAGTGCAAAAGAGAGGGTGGAGAGAGCAAAAGAGAGGGGGTAGAGAGCAAAAGAGAGATTGGAGAGAGCAAAAGAGAGGAGAGAAGGGGGGAGAGAGAGCAAAAGAGAAAAAGCATAAGCTGCATCCAGGTGGATTCCAAAAATGGCAGGGTGGTGAAAGAATCCAGGTGGATTCCAAAAATGGCAGGGTGGTAAAAGAATCATAGAATCATAGAAACATAGATATTGACGGCAGATAAGAGCCATAGGCCCAGCAAGTCTGCCCGATATTACCTAACAGCATAAACTTATATAATTCATAGGATAGCCTTACACTTGTCCCAGGCATTTTTAAAGTCCCCCACACTGTTTGTCATTGCTACCTCTTGAGGAAGTTGATTTCATAAATCAATCACTCTTTCTGTAAAGAAGTGCTTCCTCAAATTACTCCTGAATCTTCTACCCTTCAGCTTGAGATCATGACCCCTTTTTCTTGAATTATCCATTTTATGTAAAATACCCACAGCCTCAGTTTTACTAAGCCCTTTAACATACTTGAAAGTTGCTATCATATCACCTCTTTCCCTTCTCTCCTCTAAGCTATACATATTTAGGTAATTGAGCCTATCCTGGTAAGTTTTATTTTTTAGACAATGTACCATTTTGGTAGCCCTCCTTTGCACCGATTCAAGTTTGTTAATATCCTTCTGAAGATATGGCCTCCAGTGCTGCACACAATACTCAAGATGAGGCCTAACTAATGATCTACAATGTGGCATAAGAACCTAACTTTTCTGCTGCAAATACTTCTTCCAATACATCCAAGCATTCTGCTAGCCTTACTCGCTGCATTTCTTCATTGTTTACTAAGTTTTAAATCATCTGAAATAATAATTCCCAACTCCTGTTCCTCATTGTAAAACAGTCAGTAAAGTGTCATTGAGTCTGTAATTAACATTTGGATTTCTCTTGTAAGATGTATCAAGTCCACGGATTCATCCATACTTGTGGGATATTCTCATTCCCTACAGGAAGTGGCAAAGAGAGCACCCACAGCAGAGCTGTCTATATAGCTCCTCCCTTTGCTCCACCCCCCAGTCATTCTCTTTGCCGGCTCTAACAAGATGGAAGGGTAAAGAGATTGTGGTGACAAAATATTAGTTTTTATTTCTTCAAGCAAGAGTTTGTTATTTTAAATGGTACCGGTGTGTACTATTTACTCTCAAGCAGAAAAGAGATGAAGATTTCTGCATGGAGGATGATGATCTTAGCATTTGGTAACTAAGATCCATTGCTGTTCCCACAGAGGCTGAAGAGTATAGGAAACTTCAGCTGAGGAACGGTTTTGCAGTCTCTACTGCACTGAGGTATGCTCATTCAATTTTTCTAGAAAGACAGTATATTTCAAGAAAAGGGCTGATATTATCCCCATGAGGGTAAGGGTAAGCTTTAATCAAACACTTATGGTAGTATTATAAGCTTGCATAAGGGCTAAGTTACTGCTGGTTGACACTTATATGTTTAAAACAGACGTTTTTGATAGATTTGAGAAAATCGTTTTTTTGGGACTTTTATTTAGGGGTTCATTTGGCTTATATTGGAAGGTTTTTTTTAATGAAAATGTTTTATTGATTTTTCAACATTTTACAAGTATGAAGTCAGACAAACTGTGTTACAATTTCAATTAATTTACAAATCTTCTTGCCACTGTATACTGTGGCCAAAGGTATGCAACAAAAAGACAACAAGAACAGAAAAAAACAGACAATAAGTAATGAATAAGCTCAGCGCGACCGTTATTTGACGGCCCTATTTCTAAAACACTTTATTGCTCCATTTAGAGCCCCTATGGAGGAGGACCCGGCTCAGAAAGAAACTCATGTATGACCTGAACAGCTGCCACGGGGAAATTGGATGCAACTCTGAGAGAGGGGAGAGGGAAATGTGTTGTGACCCACCCAGACTAGCTGGGCAGGAGCGGAGATGGCAGGGGCTGTGTCCATGACCCCTATCGTAATCTCTTTCATCCCTTCTATCTATTTCTGGCCTCAATGTACATTATCCAGGGCTCCCATATTAATAAAAACTGTTCTTTATTATCTAAAATATCTGCGGAGGCGCTGCTCATTTGATAATAATAGTCAATTTTCTTCTTGATTATCAAAAAAGAGGGTAGCGTGGTCTTCCAGTACCTTGCAATAGTTAACTTAGTTACAGTGCAAATCAGTGCTACAAATGTATTTGCTTTTAGGGATAAATCTGGAAAGAGGCTCATGTAACAGTGCCTGAGAGGGAGTTAAGTTAATTTGCCTGTCCATGATTTCACTTAGGAGCTCTGATGTTTGGGACCATATGCATGATACATGACAACAATTCCACCACATATGTGCATATATGCCGCTTTCATTGCAACCACATAAACAACTTGTGTTCGCGTGTGCTGCATGTATTCTTGAAGGGTGAAAGTACCATCTATAAGCTACTTTGATAAAGTTTTCCTTTAAATGTGCACAGATAGAAAAGGAAGTGCCAGACTTTAAAATGTCGCACCACTTTTCAGCGGTCCAGGTAAATTTAAATTCCATTTCCCATTTTATCATAAATGGTAATTTATTAAGCTTGAATGAGGTATTAAACAGTATGTATTAGTGTGAAATCGCCCCTCTTGTCCATTCAGTAGCTAGACAGAGTCTCTCTAGATAGGAGCTAACGGTTAACTTATTTTGTCCTAAAATTTCGTCTACTCTCGCTCTTAATTGGAGGTAATGAAACCAACTTACTCTCTCTTGCTTATTTAATTTGGCATATTGGTGGAAGGTTATTAGCTTGGTGCCTACCAGAGTATCTGCAATGTGATACAAGCCTTTGTTTGCCCATTTCTCCTGTGTAGTCTGGTCATAATGAGTGGATAATGTCACCAAAGACTGTTAATGTTTCCCACAATGCTAATGTATGTGATATAGTAATAAAGCTTCTCCATTTAGGGGGCCTATCCTTTTTAGCGGTCCACAGCAATTTATAAATGGTGTGTACCCTCATCATATCTGATTCTATTTGAACCCATTGAATTTTATCTAATTGGTTATGCCAAAGAGAGGATTGTGCCATCCTGGCCGCGTAGTAGTATGCCGTCAGATCTGGCATTCCCATCCCCCCACCTGTTTTATGTCTAAGAAGTGTTTGTTTATTAACTCTGGATCTTCTGTATTTTCAAATAAAAAAAACCAGGTCTTTCTGTGTTTTCCGTAACATAGTAGTAGGAACATTTATGAGTAATGAACAGAAGAGATACAGAATTTTAGGTAGTACCGTCATCTTAATTGACGTCAACCTGCCATACAGAGAAATATTGAGTTTATTCCACCTTGATAGTACATTTTTGATATGCGTGAACATAGGTGTGTAATTTAGTTTATAGAGATGGTCCAGATTATTCGGGATTGTGATACCCAAGTACTTTATGCCCTTATCTGCCCAATTAAAATCAAAATTCAAGATCAATAATTTTTTGGTATGTTCTGGGAGATGTGTGCTGATTGCCTCACATTTATCATTATTGATTTTGTATCCTGAAATGTCGGCAAATCTGTTAATAGTTGAGTATACTAGAAGAAGGGAAATCATGGGTTTAGTAATTGACAGAATAACATCATCTGCGAATAGGCTGATCTTATGTTCCCTGTCACCTATCTTAATGCCACTAATATCTACATTTTGTCTGATGTTTGTTGCCAACGGTTCAATGCACAAGGCAAACAGCAGTGGCGATAATGGGCACCCCTGTCTACAGGGAGTGCAGAATTATTAGGCAAATTAGTATTTTGACCACATCATCCTCTTTATGCATGTTGTCTTACTCCAAGCTGTATAGGCTCGAAAGCATATTAGGGGATGTGCATCTCTGTAATGAGAAGGGGTGTGGTCTAATTACATCAAAACCCTATATCAGGTGTGCATAATTATTAGGCAACTTCCTTTCCTTTGGCAAAATGGGTCAAAAGAAGGACTTGACAGGCTCAGAAAAGTCAAAAATAGTGAGATATCTTGCAGAGGGATGCAGCACTCTTAAAATTGCAAAGCTTCTGAAGCGTGATCATTGAACAATCAAGCGTTTCATTCAAAATAGTCAACAGGGTCGCAAGAAGCGTGTGGAAAAACCAAGGCACAAAATAACTGCCCATGAACTGAGAAAAGTCAAGTGTGCAGCTGCCAAGATGCCACTTGCCACCAGTTTGGCCATATTTCAGAGCTGCAACATCACTGGAGTGCCCAAAAGCACAAGGTGTGCAATACTCAGAGACATGGCCAAGGTAAGAAAGGCTGAAAGACGACCACCACTGAACAAGACACACAAGCTGAAACGTCAAGACTGGGCCAAGAAATATCTCAAGACTGATTTTTCTAAGGTTTTATGGACTGATGAAATGAGAGTGAGTCTTGATGGGCCAGATGGATGGGCCGTGGCTGGATTGATAAAGGGCAGAGAGCTCCAGTCCGACTCAGACGCCAGCAAGGTGGAGGTGGAGTACTGGTTTGGGCTGGTATCATCAAAGATGAGCTTGTGGGGCCTTTTCGGGTTGAGGATGGAGTCAAGCTCAACTCCCAGTCCTACTGCCAGTTTCTGGAAGACACCTTCTTCAAGCAGTGGTACAGGAAGAAGTCTGCATCCTTCAAGAAAAACATGATTTTCATGCAGGACAATGCTCCATCACACACGTCCAAGTACTCCACAGCGTGGCTGGCAAGAAAGGGTATAAAAGAAGAAAATCTAATGACATGGCTTCCTTGTTCACCTGATCTGAACCCCATTGAGAACCTGTGGTCCATCATCAAATGTGAGATTTACAAGGAGGGAAAACAGTACACCTCTCTCAACAGTGTCTGGGAGGCTGTGGTTGCTGCTGCACGCAATGTTGATGGTGAACAGATCAAAACACTGACAGAATCCATGGATGGCAGGCTTTTGAGTGTCCTTGCAAAGAAAGGTGGCTATATTGGTCACTGATTTGTTTTTGTTTTGTTTTTGAATGTCAGAAATGTATATTTGTGAATGTTGAGATGTTATATTGGTTTCACTGGTAAAAATAAATAATTGAAATGGGTATATATTTGTTTTTTGTTAAGTTGCCTAATAATTATGCACAGTAATAGTCACCTGCACACACAGATATCCCCCTAAAATAGCTAAAACTAAAAACAAACTAAAAACTACTTCCAAAACTATTCAGCTTTGATATTAATGAGTTTTTTGGGTTCATTGAGAACATGGTTGTTGTTCAATAATAAAATTAATCCTCAAAAATACAACTTGCCTAATAATTCTGCACTCCCTGTAGTTCCATTAAGGATTTTTATAGATGAGGATTTATAGCCCGCTATTCTGATGAAACCAGAAGGGTGAGAGTAGATTGCCGAGACTGCTGCACAGAAATTTCCCTTAAAGCCCATATTTTTTAACACCGCAGTGAGGTATTCCCAGTTTACGCGATCAAATGCCTTCTCTGCGTCTAATGAAAGAAACAGAGAAGGCACATTTTGTTTTGAGGTAAAGTCTACAAGATCTATAATTTTCCAGATGTTATCTGGGGCCTCTCTATTGTGAATATTTGCCCCCTGATCCTGGTGAATAAGTTTTGAGAGAATATCATTCAATCTAATTGCCAAAATTTTTGTTAATAATTTAATATCCAAATTAATTAGGGAGATGGGCCTATAGTTCTTACAATGTTGTTTACATTTTCCAGGCTTAGGGATTACTGATATACGAGCCTCTAAAAGTTCCTTGGGAATAACTCCCCCCTCTAGTATGTGGTTAAAACTTTTAACCAAAATGGGGCCAAGATCCTGTGCAAATGTTTTATAAAAAATACTTGAGTACCCGTTAGGGCCCGGCGCCTTACCAATCTTCAGATTTCGTATTGCTATATTCACTTCATGGATGGTTATTGGCAAATTTAGCTTATCTAGATCCACTGTTGCTATCTTGGGTAAGTTACAGTCCTGTAAGAATTCATTTGTGTCCCTATCTAGTGTGGTGGGATTTTTGGGTGAGGGCAGGGCATAAAGTTTCTGGTAATACTGGGCAAAAGTGTCAGCAATGATCTGTGGGTGGTTAGAGATCTGCCCATTTGTCATTTGAATTTGTGGCACTGAGGATGTCCTAGATATTTCTTTTAATTTAAATGCTAATAATTTATAATTTATCAGGTTTATTGGCTTGTATAAAATATTGGGTATCAATCAGTTTTAGGGACCTGGTAGCCTCTTTTGTCAACAACTGATCCAGAGCATATTCTTTGTCCCTCAGTAGCTTTAATGTTTTGTCATCAAGTGATATCTGGTGTTGTAATTGTAAGTGTTTAATCTCACTTCTAGTGCATTCGAGTTGAGCCAAATATGCTTTATTCTGTTTACTAGATTCTTTTATCAAGATGCCTCTTGCGAAGGCTTTTAAAGCCCCCCATATATGCAAAGGGTTAAATACTGAGTTTTGGTTAAGTGTTAAAAAATGAGAAATTTCTGTCTGTAAATTGTGCGTGAATAGCTTGTCTCTAAACAGAGTTGGATTTATGGTCCAGCTTCTGCCCCTATAAGGGTCAATTAAGCCAGTTAGTTTTGTCAGCACTACATTGTGGTCCGACCAAGTGGTTGGTATGATGTCAGAAGCTAGTATCAGGGGGGACATGGTCTGGCTAACTAGAATATAATCTATTCTTGAATATACATTATGAGATGTGGAGTAGAATGAATAATCTCTTGTTTTTGGATTTATATATCTCCAGCTATCCACCAAGTTATGGTCAAGAAAAAAATCGAACAAAGACTTTTTGGAACTTTGAGAGGGAGTCGAGCATGGGATCGCTGACTTATCTAATTCAGCATTAGCTACTAAATTAAAATCTCCCCTTATAATTAGACAGGATTTTCTCTGTGGTTAGCATTTTTCCTAACTTAGACAAAAATGGAGCCTGAGAATCATTAGGGGCAGATATATTTCCCAGTATAATATGTATGTCATGTATTCTGCCCTTAACAATAATATATCTTCCTGCCTTATCAATAATTACCTCATCTTCCTTAAAATTTAGCTCTGAATAGACCAGAATGGAAACCCCGCATTTCTTAAATTGGCAGGTGGCATGAAATTGGGTGGGGTAATTTCTATCCCAGTATTTTGGGGTTTTTACTTTTGTGAAATGAGTTTCCTGCAATAGTATAATATGGGCTTTCATGGATTTATATGTATCTAAGGCTTTACGTTTCTTGATATTGGAGTGTAGCCCTCTAACATTATGTGACATTCCTTACCTACAGATATAATAAAAGATAAAAAAAAAGACCCCTGAAACACAGGCTGAGAAGCTTACCAATCGTTGTCTGGCCGGGTCCCCCTCCCTGTATGGGAGCAGAGCTGTCAAGTCTGCCCAGGGGAACACATAGTTGCTGAAACATACCTCTATAAATTGTATGACATGCTGAGATGAAAGAATATTTAACAGTTAGTCTGAGCAATAAAAAATCAAATAACAACTGACCTTGTTCGGTCTGAACTGGGATCTTTGATCCCAAAAATGTGGTGTGACATAGCAATAACAAATAAAACAAAGAAATTAGCAAACATATATAACTAATATAACAAAAGAAACTTCAGGCAGTATTGGCATGTTAAATACCTGTTGCCTTGGTAATATAACTATAGTTATAGTTAAAGATGGACCCCCTTCATCTGGACCCAAAACAATAACCTAACTATTCAAAAAAATTCAAAAATGAAGTCCAGATCAAGAGTCACATCATTTCTTTCGGGCTTGCTCTCAAAGTTTAAGCCCCCCTTGATGGATATACTTTCCTTTAGGGAACTTGCAAGATTGCAATTATAGCCTGGGCTTTGTTTCTGCAAGTCAAGTCGGGCTCTCCAGTTCTTGGTTTCTCTTCTTAGTCTTCCCAGTCTTGAGCACTGGTGTCAGGTGTGGGTCAGAGCTTTTCGCTGTGGCTTGGGAGACTGAGATGGCGAATGTGATGTTTTATTGAAGGTTATTATATTTTTCAGGTAAGTTGCGTATGCGAATGTTAGATCTACGAGATCGATTTTCTAGATCTTCCAGATGATCCTCTAATTTTTGTATTTGTGCTTGTTGTGAACTCACTGTTGCTTGTAGTTCCGGGATCTCCTCCACTAATTCATCGATTTTATCTTCCATTGCTGAAGTTCTCTCGCCTATATCAGCAATATCTTGTGTTAATTCTGAAACAGCTGCTCTCATTTCTTCATGGAACATTTGTTTTATCTGCTTTAGGAGAGCCTCATTTGAGGAGGTTGACTTTTGGGAGGAAGTGTGGAGATCCCCTGTGTCTTCTTCTTGTTCCATCCGTTGAGATAGGTCCAGCATAGCCTGTTTCTTTTTCTGTTGTGATTTGGATAGACACTCTTTAACTGATTGTGTACGGCTTTTCATCTTCTAGATGCGGATGAGGGTGATATAGGAGAAAAGAATCTTGTGCTCTTCCCAGAGCAAAAACCAGTGGTTGATAATTAAGCTTCTGTGCTTTTGAAATCTTATCACCTTAGTAGCTACGTAGCAGTGCGAGAGACCTTAATCTTTTAGAGAGCCACCCTTCCTCTTTACTTTACACAGACATGCCCGAAGTATTCCTCATCTAGATCATTTAATCTTTTGTTATATCCATTTGTGCTTGAAAGTGGAAGGAATTTGACATGTGTAAAACAATCCTATCCTGATAGGGTGGGATGAGTTAGGGCCTGCAGTAGTCACCTCTCCTGTTTTCCCTGTTGCCCAAACTGCTTTGGGCTAGAGGATGAGAGGGCAGCGGGTAGAATCAGCCCTTATATGTATTGTGTCACCCTATCTAGAGTCCATTTATCAAATGCAGATCACATAAGATTCTGTTATGTTTCCAGTTAGCACTCAACTCCTCAGGGAAGTTTGTCCTCACAGGACTATCACGGGCAAGGAACTTTGGATATGACCCCTCAGCAAGGTAGCTGGCAGGAAAGGGGTGAGGAGAGAGTGCTAGTCTTTTCCACAAATAATTAGCAGTATACTTCTGCTGGCAGAGGCTGGTATAAACAATTTCAGACTGCTCCAGTTTTTCAGGCTAGCTTTTAATGTCTTTTTTTCCCTCTCGGAGAGATTGCAGATTAAAGCTAAGGCCCAGATTATATATCCAGCTCTGAGACTAGTCCTGCATGTAAGTAAACAATTGTGGTTTTAATATGTGGCAGACTTGTGAAGCGCTTTAGGGTCTCCCTCTTTGCTTATTTGAAAATGTAAATAGTGTCTTTCAGACCCCCAGTTTATATTTTATAATGGTCCAGTTGTCCACATAATATCTGATTTGTGGGATGTCAGAAAAAAAATAAAGGTGTTCCTGTAAAATGGCGGTTCGTGCCAAATTCCGTCTTTTTTTTTCACTGTCCCTCTACCTTAGTTACAGCAGGTCTTGTTGTTCAGTTGAGGGTGATCGCCTGCTATATTGCTTAGTCGTGACCAGTATTATGGCCTCAGGGATGTTTAAAGGCCTTCGGAGTAACCTTCCGGCCCGGAGTAGGCCGCAATCTCGGACTTTCCCAGTTTTCCTCTGGTACTCAGGCCCGGATCGGATTCCACCTTCCGAAAATATGAGAATTGCAGGCTAAATTCAGGTGTCTAGGCTGAGGGTACCACCCTGTGCTTAAGGATGGCCTTGCTGGTCTATTAGAATAACCTTTTTTGCCAGTTTTTAAGCTTTTTTGTTAGGAGCTCCTCAAGAACACTGCGGCATCGATGGCTGGCTAGCTCCGCCCCCCCATATTGGAAGGTTTTTATACCACATGGCTATGTTTTTAATACTTGAGGTGTTAATTTAAGGTCCCTCAGACATTGTGTATGAGGAGGACGGGGCCTAATTTTGCGCCTTAGTTGCGCATTTGTTTTTACTTCTGGATAGGAAGCTTCAACACAGGAGGGTCTTGAAGCAGTTTTGGAGCCAAAACAAAGCTTTATTCCCCCAATTTCAACCCCTATGGACAGGTAGGCGCCACAGCAGCGCTGTGGCAAGGTGCTGACTGTATATTTCCAGATTTTTAGACTTTTGACAATCCGGTTTGGTAACTAAGGGGTTAATCTCATTCTTACTAGTGGTGCAACCTTACTAAGGCTTACTACATATGCTGTAAAAAATTTGTAAGATTTGTGACACTTTTAAGCAGTTTTGCAGAAAGTGTTCATGTTTTTTTCTCTTAAAGGCACAGTACCGTTTTTTTGAAAGTGTTGTTTTTCATTGAATAACGTGTTGCTTGTTGCATTACTAGCCTGTTTAACATGTCTGACATCAAGGAAAATCCTTGTTCAATGTGTTTAGAAGCCATTGTGGAACCCCCTCTTAGAATGTGTCCCACTTGCACTGATATGTCTATAAATTATAAAGAGCATATTTTAGCAGTTAAAAATAATGCCATAGATTATTCTCAGACAGAAGGGAAGGAGGGTTTGCCATCTAGCTCTCCCCAAGTGTCACAACCAGTAACGCCCGCACAAGTGACGCCAAGTACCTCTAGTGCGTCAAATTCATTTTACTTTACAAGACATGGCCACAGTTATGAATACAACCCTCACTGAGGTTTTATCTAAACTGCCTGGTTGGCAAGGAAAGCGTGACAGCTCTGGGTTAAGAACAAATGCTGAGCCGTCTGACGCTTTAGTAGCCGTATCTGATATACCCTCACAATGTTCTGAGGTAGGGATAAGGGATTTGTTATCTGAGGGAGAAATTTCTGATTTAGGAAAGACGCTCCCTCAGACAGATTCTGATATGACGGCCTTTAAATTTAAGCTTGAACATCTCCGCTTATTGCTCAGGGAGGTATTAGCGACTCTAGATGATTGTGACCCTATAGTGGTCCCAGAGAAATTCTGTAAAATGTACAAATACTTAGAGGTTCCTGTTTACACTGATGTTTTCCAGTCCCTAAGAGGATTGTGAATATTGTTACTAAGGAGTGGGATAGACCAGGTATTCCGTTCGCTCCCCCTTCTGTTTTTAAGAAAATGTTTCCCATATCTGACACCATGCGGGACTCATGGCAGACAGTTCCTACGGTGGAGGGAGCTATTTCTACTCTGGCTAAGCGTACAACTATACCTATCGAAGACAGCTGTGCTTTCAAAGATCCTATGGATAAAAAATTAGAGGGTCATCTGAAGAAAATTTTTGTTCATCAAGGTTTTCTTCTCCAACCAATTGCGTGCATTGTTCCTGTAACTATTGCAGCTGCTTTCTGGTTTGAGGCTCTAGAAGAGGCTCTTCAGATGGAGACTCCATTAGAGGAGATTATGGACAGAATTAAGGCCCTTAAGTTGGCTAATTCTTTCATTGCAGATGCTGCTGTCCAACTGGCTAAATTAGCAGCAAAGAATTCAGGTTTTGCCATTTTAGCACGCAGAGCGTTATGGCTTAAGTCCTGGTCTGCGAATGTGTCATCAAAATCGAAACTTTTGAACATCCCTTTCAAAGGAAAGACCCTATTCGGGCCTGAACTGAAAGAGATTATTTCAGACATCACTGGAGGGAAAGGCCATGCCCTCCCTCAGGATAAAACAAATAAAATGAGGACCAAACAAAATAATTTTCGTTCCTTTCGGAACTTCAAGGGTAGTCCCACTTCAGCTTCCTCTGCTGCAAAGCAAGAGGGGAATTTTGCCCAATCCAAGTCAGTCTGGAGACCTAACCAGGCTTGGAACAAGGGTAAACAGGCCAAGAAGCCTGCAGCTGCCTCTAAGACAGCATGAAGGGGTAACCCCCGATCCGGGACCGGATCTAGTAGGGGCAGACTCTCTCTCTTCACTCAGGCTTGGGCAAGAGATGTTCACGATTCCTGGGCTTTAGAAATCGTGTCCCAGGGATACCTTCTGGACTTCAAAGACTCCCCCCAAGGGGGAGATTTCACATTTCTCAATTGTCTGCAAACCAGACAAAGAGAGAGGTGTTCTTACGCTGTGTAGAAGACCTACATACTATGGGAGTGATCCGCCCAGTTCCAAAAGAGGAACAAGGGCTAGGGTTTTACTCAAACCTGTTTGTGGTTCCCAAAAAAGAGGGAACTTTCAGACCAATCTTGGATCTCAAAATTCTAAACAAATTCCTAAGAGTACCATCATTCAAGATGTAGACTATTCAGACCATTCTACCAATGATCCAGGAGGGTCAATATATGACTTCCGTGGACTTACAGGATGCATATCTACACATCCCTATTCACAGAGATCATCATCAATTCCTCAGATTTGTCTTTCTGGACAGGCATTTCCAGTTCATGGCCCTTCCCTTCGGGTTAGCCACGGCTCCCAGAATTTTCACAAAACTGCTAGGGTCCCTTTTGGTGGTGCTAAGGCCGCGGGGCATAGCAGTGGCGCCTTATCTAGACGACATCTTAATTCAGGCGTCGACTTTCCAACTAGCCAAGTCTCACACAGGCATCATGTTGGCTTTTCTGAGATCTCACGGGTGGAAGGTGAACATAAAAAAGAGTTCTCTCTTCCCTCTCACAAGAGTTTCCTTCCTAGGGACTCTGATAGACTCAGTAGAAATGAAAATATTTCTGACGGAGGTCAGAAAATCAAAACTCTTAACCGCTTGCCAAGCTCTTCATTCCATTCCTCGGCCATCAGTGGCTTAGTGTATGGAGGTAATCGGACTCATGGTAGCTGCAATGGACATAGTTCCTTTTGCCCGCCTACATCTCAGACCATTGCAACTATGCATGCTCAAACAGTGGAATGGGGATTATGCAGATTTATCTCCTCAAATAAATCTGGAACAGAGATTCTCTTCTCTGGTGGTTCTCTCAGGACCACCTGTCTCAGGGAATGTGTTTCCGCAGGCTAGAGTGGTCCCTGTCTTGTCCCTCCCTTCATCCGTGTCCTAAAGCTTTGGTATTGGTATCCCACAATTATGGATGAATCTGTGGACATCTTACAAGAGAAAACATAATTTATGCTTGCCTGATAAATTTATTTCTCTTGTGATGTAGTCCACGGCCCGCCCTGTTTATTAAGACAGGCAATATATTTTTATTTAAAAAAATTCAGTCACCACTGCACCCTATAGTTTCTCCTTTTTCTTCCTAGCCTTCGGTCAAATGACTGGGGGGTGGAGCTAAGGGAGGAGCTATATAGACAGGAAGGAGAATATCCTACAAGTATGGATGAATCCATGGACTCGATACATCACAAGAGAAATACATTTATCAGGTAAGCATAAATTATGTTTTTTCTTCCCTAAATGCATTATTTTATACTTTGTTGTGTTAAACTTTAGATCCCAGTCATTTGTCCAATCCCCTAATTGTTGTATATCACTTCTCATTTTTGTCTACCCCCCTGGAACATCCACTCTGTTACAAATTTTTGTATCATCTGCAAACAGACATATTTTCCCCTGTAGCCCTTTGCTGATATCACAGATACATATGTTAAACAAAACAGGTCCCAGAACTGACCCCTGAGGAACACCACTAGTAACCCTTCTTAGATTCTTGCACCTGGGCCATGTGGTTTCTAGTTACGCCTCTGGATTAAGGTCTGCTGACCGAAACATTGTGTATTTTTCTGTCTGTTGCTCAGTTGAAATAAAGTCTTTTTGATACTTGGAGTGCTGATGTTTTGGATTTTTCTGATATTGC
Organism: Bombina bombina; assembly: GCF_027579735.1. Taxonomy (NCBI): domain Eukaryota; kingdom Metazoa; phylum Chordata; class Amphibia; order Anura; family Bombinatoridae; genus Bombina; species Bombina bombina. The sequence goes on along the minus strand of NC_069499.1, from coordinate 969,897,034 downwards.
TGGGGTGAGTACAGTGCCCCTCAGCTTGCACCCATTGGCAGGATTGCTGGACTTTCCTTGTTTTCTTCCAACACCACTGCTAATAAGAACATGAAATATTAATGTTCAAATGTTCTTTGTGTTCTTTCAAAAAAAAAGGTCCATATAATTATTTACAACAGAAGTATGTATTGCACATAATTATCAAAACCACTTAGATCAGTGTTTTTTAATAGCCCATTTATAATACTGTATCTATTTGACCCTGTAAAGATGATTAAGGACAAGATGTTTTAGGAGAAATGATAAATGTGACAGAAAGAGACAATTTTTAGACTGTCCTTCCATAGTTAGACACTATAAAATTATGCTTTTTGTGCTATTTGAATTAGTCCCCATTACACACACACTTACACACACCCACATACATATTCACACACTCACATACACACACACACTTACACGCACCCACACATACACAAACACACACACCCATCCACACAAACACATACACACACATACATACACCTACACACATAAACACAGACATATACACACACTCACATACACACACTTACACCCACCCACACATACAACCACCCACCCACATAAACACATATGCACCCACACATACACATACACACACATACATACACTCACATACACACACATTTACACACATCCACACATCCACAGACACTTACACAAACTCACACACACACATACACACATACTGTATACACGTACAGATACACACACACATACATACACAGACACATAGACGCACATACACTCACACATATACACACACACATACACCTGGTGTATTTCAGTACATTCTAGGAGTACAAAAAAGGGTGTGTTAGCAAAAAAGGATTATCCAAAACAAAAGTGTATACTCCATACTCACATATAAAGTTATACATGCACTTCTCATATAGGTAGATGATTGAATATAGAATATAGGTATATAACACCCTTTCATCAGAAACACTAACATATTTAGGTTACTGGCTGTATGTAAATAAATATATTTTTAACCCTTTATTATAAGGTGAGGCTTTGCTTATGTCATTTGTGTTAGAAACAAGGGCCCCCCAAAAAGCCACTGACTAAAATGTATTTATGGGGATCTTCTCTGTAACTTAGGTTGAAAATGCACTTATCCCCATATCTTTCTATAAGAAGCCAGGTGTCTATCAACAATATATAATAAAAGCGCAAAACCTTGTAATATAGTAAAGTACTAAAGATTTAACAAAGTAGTTGATTCTGGTTATATTCCTTAAGAATTCAGCTATTGAAGACATTCCAGTGATGCAAATCTTATAATTATGGATTTTACTGCAGGCAATATATAGAAATAAAAAAGAAACTTTGTAACAGTGCAATAAGTCTCTATAAGCATTTTGCTAATCAGCTTCTAAATAAAAACAACACTTACAATGATAATGGCATTTTAACAAGTATAATTCTGTTTGTATTTTGCTATCCCACTTGGTGTATGAAATAAAATAACATCTGTTTATTGCCACTGCACAGGGTCTCTTACCCACGTAGAAAAATATGCATCCCATCCTTCAATGTAGGTATTACATGTAAAGGAAAAAGGGATACCATCTAACACAAGAATTACATGCTCTAATTCATTAGCACATAGGTAAAGTACTGTTCAGATGCTAGAAGGCATTGAGACAAGCAGGTGCAGCAGTTGCACAGTTCTCCCATCATAAGCTGTGTCCTTCTGGAGAGCTGCAATGCATGTGGTTCCTAAGTGGAAATTTTACCTACTGTATGTATTTAACTCCTTTGTGGGAGTTAAACACACATCTTTCTAGGGTCAGTAGAGTACATAGTTTTATGTCATTTAATATTTTTTTAACACTTTACTTGCATTGCATGTGAAAAAAGGGGCTTTCAGGTAAAAAGGTTTCACACACTAAGTTAAAGCGAAACCTTGAATATCCATTATATTTTGCTACAGTGTATGCATTTTTTTCTTATCCACCCTCTGCTCTGTATTGCTCCATTTAAAACTGCCTTCTGATATATATATATATAGAGGCCGAATTATGAAAGGTCTTGCAGACCTGATCCGACAGTGCGGATCAGGTCTGCAAGACCTCGCTGAATGCGGAGAGCAATACGCTCTCCGTATTCAGCATTGCACCAGCAGCTCACAAGAGCTGCTGGTGCAACGCCGCCCCCTGCTGACTCTCCGCCAATCGGCCGCCAGCAGGGAGGTGTCAATCAACCTGATCATATTCGATCGGGTTAAATTGCGGCGATTCCTGTCCGCCTCATCAGAGCAGGCGGACAGGGTTATGAAGCAGCAGTCTTTAGACCGCTGCTTCATAACTGTTGTTTCTGGCGAGTCTGAAGACTCGCCAGAAACACGGCCCTTCCAGCTCCATACAGAGCTTGATAAATGGGCCTCATAGACATTACAATGCACACAGAAAGAGACCTTGACGTGGTACCTGGGCTTGTCCCATTTGGCCAAATGCGGTAACTGACTCTTCCAGTTTCTTTGAAACTTAGCTGAGAGCTTGTGAGCGAGTGCTGGACTTTATTTTGTGTGTATTGTAATGTCTGTTTAGTAATTTACCCTAGGGACTTGCTCCCAGACTGGTCTGGGCCAAGACTGCATGTGACTCTAGAAATAGTGCAGCTTTTTGAGAGTGCTATAGCACCATAGCTGAGCAGTGTTTCCGGGTCATGTGATGTGTCCCTGGTCCGGTCTGGGAGTACTGTTCCACTTTCCTTGTTTTATATATATATATATATATACACACTGTATATTTATTAAAGCAGTGCATTAATTTTCATGGTGTCTAATGTAATAAACTGTACATTGATTGATATCCACATACCTTATAGAAATATTCTTTATTTATTAATTTACACAACATTTGTCCCAATAGTAATTATCATAGACGCATAATCTAATTAAAATGACTGATTTTAATATAAGTTACAAGATATTTATTATGTGCAATGGCTGTTTATTTAGCTTATTTTAATTTCACTTTTAAGAGACAGCCTGATGGGGTTAAGTACTGTACTTAGTATTGTTTAGCTTGAGGGTTTATTGTCCGTCTTCATTTCTTCCAACTGCAGCAAGAAAAAGAACATTGCGATCTTCCGAAGGTGAAACACACAGGCTGTTTTTTTAGCATTTGTTTAACGGAATGAAAGTAATTTCAGGATCTTTGCAGGAAACTGAAGTGCTCCCATTAATCCAGCATATAAGAGAAAGCTCATGTCTGCTTGACTGGACATTTTGTGTAATGATGAGATGTTTCTTCAGCTTCTCCCAAACCTATCATTTCTACCTCTGTGCCAGACACAGATATCCTCATTGCTAGTTTCAACTCCACCAGGTAAAAAGAACAGAACAAAAACTTGTCCCTTTGTACTTTTGTGTGATATATTGTACTCATAAATTGCGCTCTCAGCCATTCGATGCTTTGACTTATTTTCCCATTGGAAATATGATCAATCCATATGATATTAAAGATACTGTACTTTTAAAGATGAACTAAATTTGAGCTCTAAATAGCACAACACATTTACTTGCAATTGTCCTAGAGAGCCTACAACCACTTTACTAAAAGTCAAACAAAGTTTTAAAACAATACAAGCCAGAAATGTTTTTATATTTTCACTTATTACTTTGAGAGACAAGTTAATTATAAGACATTTTATCACAAGAAGAAAAAAAAGTAAAGCCTCTTTTTATCCATCAGTATTTATTTTACTGGGTTGCAAGGAATTTGCATACAAAAAAGGTTTTAAAAGCATTTAAGACTGTTAGAGTTTAATCCCTGGAAGAGCAGGCAAAGTAAATAATTGCAAACGCCTAGATTACAAGTTTTGCGGTAAGGTGAAAAAGCAGAGTTAACAGGTCCTAACGCTGCTTTGTTTACGCCCGCTGGTATTACAAGTCTTGCAAGTATAGGTGTACCACACACTTTATTGGCCTTACCTTAAACCAACTTACGTAAATTTCGTAAAGGCTTTTTTCTATGGGACTTCCATAGCGCCGGTATTACGAGTCTGCCTGGGAGGCCAAACAGTGAGCGGTATACCCTCAACCGCCAAGATTCCTAACGCATTTTAAAGTCAGTAGTTATGAGTTTTACACTACAAAGCTGTAGCATAAAACTCATAACTAAAGTGCTAAAAAGTAAACTAACACCCATAAACTACCTATTAACCCCTAACCGAGGCCCTCCCGCATTGCAAACACTAAAATTTAATTATTAACCCCTAATCTGCCGCTCCGGACATCGCCGCTACTATAATAAACATATTAACCCCTAAACCGCCACACTCCTGCCTCACAAACACTAGTTAAATATTATTAACCCCTAATCTGCCACTCCGGACATTGCAAACACCTACATTATATTTATTAACCCCTAATCTGCCGTCCCCAATGTCGCTGCCACTATTCTAAATTTATTAATCCCTAAACCTACGTCTAACCCTAACCCTAAATTAAATATAATTTAAATAAATCTAAATAAAATTACTATCATTAACTAAATTATTCCTATTTAAAACTAAATACTTACCTGTAAAATAAACCCTAAGCTAGCTACAATATAACTAATCGTTACATTGTATTTATCTTAGGTTTTATTTTTATTTCACAGGCAAGTTTGTATTTATTTTAACTAGGTAGAATAGTTACTAAATAGTTATTAACTATTTAATAACTACCTAGCTAAAATAAATAAAAATGTACCTGTAAAATAGAACCTAACCTAAGTTACACTAACACCTAACACTACACTACAATTAAATAACTTACCTAAAACCTAAGCCCCCCATTGCCCTGAAAAAGGCATTTGGATGATAATTGCCCTTAAAAGGGCATTTAGCTCTATTGCTGCCCAAAGCCCTAACCTAAAAATAAAACCCACCCAATACACCCTTAAAAAAACCTAACACTAACCCCCAAAGATTCACTTACCGGGATGAATCTTCATCCAAGCGGCAAGATGTCCTTAATGAAGCCGGAAGAAGTGGTCCTCCAGATGGGCAGAAGTGGTTCTCCAGACTGGCAGAAGTCTTCACCCAGACAACATCTTCTATCTTCATCCTTCAGACGGGAGCGGCTCCATCTTCTAGACATCCGGCACGGAGCATCCTCTTCAATCGACGGCTTCTTCGGAATGAAGGTACCTTTAAGTGACATCATCCAAGATGGCGTTCCTTAGATTCCGATTGGCTGATAGAATTCTATCAGCCAATCGGAGTTAAGGTAGAAAAAATCCTATTGGCGGATCCAATCAGCCATTAGGATTGAGCTTGCATTCTATTGGCTGATTGGATCAATTGGATTGGATCAATCAGCCAATAGGATTGAACTTCAATCCTATTGGCTGATTCAATCAACCAAAAGGATTGAGCTTGCATTCTATTGGCTTATTGGAACAGCCAATAGAATGCCAGCTCAATACCTTAATTTCGATTGACTGATAGAAAGTGAAGACTTCTGCCCATCTGGAGGACCAATTCTGCCCATCTGGAGGACCACTTCTGCCGGCTTCGTTGAGGACATCTTGCCGCTTGGTTGAAGACTTCTCCCAGTAAGGGAATCTTCGGGGGTTAGTGTTTGGATTTTTTAAGGGTATATTGGGTGGGTTTTATTTTTTAGGTTAGGGCTTTGGTCAGCATTAGAGCTAAATGCCCTTTTCAGGGCAATGGGGAGCTTAGGATTTTTTAGCTTAGGTTGTGTGTATTTTTTTTACAGGTAAAAGAGCTGATTTCTTTGGGGCAATGCCCCATGAAAGGCCCTTTTAAGGGCTATTGATAGTTTAGTTTTGGCTAGGGTTTTTTTATTTTGGGGGGGCTTTTTTATTTTGATAGGGCTATTAGATTAGGTGTAATTAGTTTAAATATCTTGTAATTAGTTTTTTATTTTCTGTAATTTAGTGTTTGTTTTTTCGTAATTTGGCTAATTTTATTTAATTTAGTTATTGTATTTAATTTAGGTAAGTTATTTAATTGTAGTGTTGTGTTAGATGTTAGTGTAACTTAGGTTAGGTAATATTTTACAGGTAAATTTGTATTTATTTTAGCTAGGTAGTTATTAAATAGTTAATAACTATTTAGTAACTATTCTACCTAGTTAAAATAAATACAAACTTGCCTGTGAAAAAACCCTAAGATAGATACAATGTAACTATTAGTTATAGTGTAGCTAGCTTAGGGTTTATTTTATAGTATTTAGTTTTAAATAGGAATAATTTAGTTAATGATAGTAATTTTATTTAGATTTATTTAAATTATATTTAAGTTAGGGGGTGTTAGGGTTAGACTTAGGTTTAGGGGTTAATAAATTTAGAATAGTGGCAGCGACGTTGGGGACGGCAGATTAGGGGTTAATAAATATAATGTAGGTGTCGGTGATGTTGGGGGCAGCAGATTAGGGGTTCTATAATTTATGTGGCAGCGATGTCCGGAGCGGCAGATTAGGGGTTAATAAGTATAATGTAGGTGTCTGCGATGTCGGGCGGCAGATTAGGGGTTAATAAGTGTAAGATTAGGGGTGTTTAGACTCGGGGTTCATGTTAGGGTGTTAGGTGTAAACATAAAATGTGTTTCCCCATAGGAATCAATGGGCTGCGTTACTGAGTTTTACGCTGCTTTTTGGCAGGTGTTAGCCTTTTTCTCACCCGGCTTTCCCATTAATGTCTATGGGGAAATCGTGCACAAGCACGTAGAACCAGCTCACCGCTCACTTAAGCAGTGCTGGTATTGGAGTGCAGTGTGGAGCTCAATTTTGCTCTACGCTCACTTCTTGTCTTTTAACGCCAGGTTTGTAAAAACCCGTAATACCAGCGCTGCAGGGAAGTGACCAGTGAGAATAAACTGCAAGTTAGCAACGCACAGCTCATAACGCAAGACTCGTAATCTACCCGAAAGTTTTTAAATTATACATACATAATACATAATTGAACATTTTGGAGCACAATCTATAGAGCAGGGTGCATTATCTTAATGGAACATGAACCACATTTTTTTTTCTTTCATGATTCAGATAAAGAATACAATTTCAAAAAGTTTCCAATTTACTTTTATTATCACATTTTCATTGTTCTCTTGTTATTCTTTGTTGAAGACATATCTAGATAGGTAGTGTGCACATGACTGGAGCACTTGAATGTTTTCCACTTGTGAATAATAGTTCTCACTGTAGAATGGTGGACTTTAAATTGTTTGGAAATGGCCTTATAACCCTTCCCAAATTGATGAGCTGCAACAATTGCTTCTCTAAAATAAGTGGTGATATCTTTCCTCCTTGGCATTGTGTTAAAGCACACCTGAATGCTTCAGACCAGCAAACTGCTAAAACTTTGACTTTTATAGAGGTGGTCACTCTTGCTTATGATAAGTTAATCAAGGGCATTTGATTAGGAGCATGTGGCTGCTACTTAGCCTCTTAATTCCTATGGAAGCAGTAAGGTTGTGCTTAGTTTTTCACTCATGGCTTCTCCATTTTGGCTTTATTTTTGTTAAATAAATCATGACACTGTGTAATATGTCATGTGTTGTTGTTTATCTGAGGTTGTATTTACTTAATTTTAAGACCTTCTAAGGACCAGATGATTGTTTTTATGTCCTGATACGTAAAACCATCGCATTTAAAGTGGGTGTACTTTCTTTTTCACATGACTGTATGTTTGTCATTTTTGTGTGTGTAAATATATATATATAGCTAGATTACAAGTGGAATGCTAAATTATTGCACTTCTGCAAACGGGCAAATTTGCCCTTTTGCGGGAGCGCAATAATTAACCAGCCATTACCAGTGACTGGTTATTACTCGCGCCACCTTGCGGCAGCAATTAGCACTCCAAATATTAACCAGATATTAGATCTCTGGTTAATTTTCTAAAAGTGCCCCAAATTACCTCAAAATAGAGGGCATTGTAGTTTTTTATTTTAAAAAAATAAAGTAGCATTTTTTGAAATAAAAAAAAAACTGCACTAGGCAATTTTGGGGCTTTAAAGTTAGTGGGAGTGGGTTGTTGGAAAAAAACGGCACTGAAATGTGCCTTTACATTTCAGTTTATGGAAACTGTGCAATGTAAATATATTTATATGATTATATACATAGATATGTATGTGTTAATATGTGTATATACACATGTTAACACATCAATATATATTCATATACATATAAATTTAAATGCTGCCCATCGCTGCCCTACTTACCCCCTTCACTGCGCGAGGTTCTGATGCTATCTGTGATGGTATCAGAACGAGGCTCCCATAGGAGCATATGGAAGCGTGTTCTTGTGAGTCTAATGCTTCCTAGCAATTATTGTGCACTGGTATTACAAAGTGGAGCGCCAATATAGCTTGCATGCAAGCGATATTTAGAGATCCACTTTTACTCTGGCCCATAATGTTTATTCTTAAAGTTCAATGAAACACTATTGTATAAAACTAAGTGAAGAAATCCATTACTAATGCCCTGATAGTAACTCCTAAATATGTGATTAATCCCTACAGTAGCGGCACTGCTTAGCCAGTCCTGAGCAGGACAGGGATGGTAATTGGCTACTTACTGTAGCTCACCATCTGTGCCATATGTGTCTTGCTCAGTAGCAACAATGCACTGTGGCTCCTGAGCAGGACTGTAGCAATGTGCTTAACCCCTTTGTAAGGGTTAAACACATAGCAGGGGAAAGCATTAGCACAAAAGAATAACATGCTGCAATTAGTTAGAACATGTTTTGTTTGCACTAGTATGCCCCTTCATTTTATTTCTGTAGGCTTTTCCCACAGAGAGAAAAAAAACTGAACACTGTGTGAGTTTTTTCTTTGATATATTTTGTCTCAAATGGAAGAGCTTGTTTTGATCCCTGTAGTACCAGTAATATTGGACAAGGACACAAGCAGCCCTACAAGAGGAAGAAATAAAAGAACTGAGCTGATGGAATCTAAAACTTGTGCCCCTTCTGTGATACAGACAGACAGAAAGATAGATGATATATAGATAGATAAATAGATAGATGATAGGTAGATCAATGATAGATAGACATACAGACAGAAAGATAAGATAGATAGATAGATAGATAGATAGATAGACAGATAGATGTTAGACAGATAAATATATAGATGAATAAATAGAAAGATAGATAGATAGATAGATAGATAGATGTATAGATGATAGGTAGATCAATGATAGACAGACATACAGACAGAAAGATAAGATAGATAGATAGATAGATAGATAGATAGATAGATAGATAGACAGATATATGTTAGACAGATAAATATATAGATGAATAAATAGAAAGATAGATATAACTGATAATAATAATAAAGATAGATAGATAGATAGATAGATATATAGATGATAGGTAGATCAATGATAGACAGAGATACAGACAGACAGATAAGATACATAGATAGATAGATAGATAGATAGATAGATAGATAGATAGATAGATAGATGATAGATAAAGGGAAAAGTTAATAAAATATGATGAACACCCTTTCTTTAGAAACACTAGCATATTTAATATATTGTATATATTGTATGAAAGTAAATACATTGGAGGTTTTTTTTCTTATATTTTTCTTTATCTTTCTTATGAAGTGAGTCTCTGCATATGTCATTTGTGTTAGCAACAAGGGCCCCAAACAAAGGTCTCTGACTAAAGTTAATTTATTAGACGACTCTTCCTAGCAACTAATGTTGAACACACAGTGAGTAACAGGGGCATCCGCTAATTCAATAAAAAGTATTATACTGGAAGAAACAAGCTTACAACTTGCTTTTATCTGGAATGTTACAACAAAGCCAATACAGCCCTCCTTATGGAGGGGGAAGGAAGCTTTTACACTGAGAAAATGGCTTTTCACACTGGATGAATAATTACCTAAATGAGCTCTTCGTCCTTAAATGTCGTCTTGGATATTAATTAAGCAATTAACTAATGGAGGGTAGCGAGAGAGGTTGGATATTTAGGCTTCAGAGCAACAGGATTTTTTTTTTCTCATTAATGCCCTTATGCTCTTTGCAGCTACCTTTGGATGTTTGCTGACTAAAAGAAACTTAAAAATATACAAAATTAGCACAGGCTTGTAAAAAAAAGCAGCAAAAAATGTGATGGTGTCAGATCTCATAAACAGTATTTCTGCTGTCATATTTTTACACCAGAAACAATGTGTGAAGTTATAAGACATGCTGAATTCACATTCTCACTGTACAGTTCCTGAGCATTTTCTTTTCTGTCATCTATCCAGTTAGGTTTAACTCATTGAGGCCCATTTATCAAGCTCTGTATGGAGTTTCAGGGCCAGTGTTTCTGGCGAGTCTTCAGACTCGCCACAAACAGCAGTTATGAAGCAGCGGTCTAAAGACCGCTGCTCCATAACCCTGTACGCCTGCTCTGAGCGAGTACGATTGGGTTGATTGACACCTCCCTGCTGGCGACCCATTGGGCTTATACTTATACTGCCTGTCCTGCTAAATTCATGTAAAATACTGGACACTTGGAGGACGATTTATTATGATGCGGGCGGATATGATCCACTGTAGCGGATCATGTCCACCCGACATCGCTAAATTCCAACAGCATACTTTGTCGGCATTTAACATTGTACAAGCATTTCTAGTGAAATGCTTGTGCAATGCCCCTCCCTGCAGATTATATCTGATTGGGATGATTGCTGTCCGCCACATCAGAGGTGGTGGACGAGTTAAGGAACAGCGGTCTTAAGACTGCTGCTTCTTAACTTATGTTTCAGGCGAGCCTGAAGTCTCGCGCGGAAACTGCTGCATTCGCAGCATAATATATTGGCCCCTGGGGATGGGATCAGATATATGTTCCAATATGAACATGTACGTAAAAAGGGCTGTTAACAATATGGTTTGATACACGCCAACTGCCCTGATTTTCCCATGGTACAATTTTTACTGGAGTCTATTTGTCATCTGAGTCTACTGCACTTTGGTGAACTAGCATATGTGAATCCCCATACAGTTCATAGGTTAGCTTGAATATATATTTAAAACTTGAATACAATTTACCACTGGCATGGCCAATACTCATCTAAAATATTGCTCTGCTGCAATGTGACTCTGGATTTTATTGTGGTGACTATGTATGTATATGTATTTAACTATATAAGATCACAATCCTAATGTACTACTCTCTCTTCAACTGCCCCTAACCTACATTTCCCTTCTCATTACAAGCTCCTGAACTTTGCCATTTGACATCTTTTAAATGAAAATCCCTTCCTGGTTCTGTCTAACATGGCTCCAACTTGCAAAGTTGTGAATTCTAATCAACTCAAATTGAAGCATATACCATTTAATGGTACATACGTTTTTTTTTTCTCTTTGCTGCTTCCAGATGATATAGTTATAACAAGTAACAAAGTAAAAAATAAATAAAAATCAGATGCTTACTTAAATGCCCTTTAAATTTGAAATATGTAACTACAAAAAGCCCTTAAAGGGACATGAAACCCAAATTTTTTTCTTTCATGATTCAGATAGAGAATACAATTTTAAACAACTTTCTGATATACTTCTATTATCTACTTTATTTAATTCTCTTTGTATCATTTGTTGAAGGAGCAGCAATGCACTAATGGTTTCTAACCTTTGTTTGGGAGAGAAAAACAGTTTCTGGAGGACGTCACTCCCCTTGTCAATGGCCGTCAAAACAACTAGCAGAAATAACACCAGGAACATGGAGTTGTCCAGCATGCTATTTATACTAAAACAAAATTAAACAGTCTATGGACTAAGCGAGCTTGGGTCGACTAATATTCCTCGAGCTACCAACAAAAAACTAGCATTCTTACAAGAGGAAGGGTGGGGAAGCTTCAGATGCCAAAGGAAGTAGAGGCCAAATTGAAGCTATCTTCACCTCTTAACCTCGTTAAGTCTCCACCCTTACACCAACATGCAATGTTGTATACACCTTACACACACACTTTTCTCCTAATGACATTGACCCTTAAAGGGACATAATACTCATATGCTAAATCACTTGAAACTGATGCAGTATAACTGTAAAAAGCTGACAGGAAAATATCACCTGAGCATCTCTATGTAAAAAAGGAAGATATTTTACCTCACAATCTCCTCAGCTCAGCAGAGTAAGTTCTGTGTAAAAAATTATACTCAGCTGCTCCCAGCTGCAGGTTAAAAAAAAAAATGAAGAAATTAATATCAGCCAATCAGCATCAGCAGTGGTGAGGTCATGAACTCTTTCACTGTGATCTCATGAGATTTGACTTAACTCTCATGAGATTTCATAGTAAGCTGAATAGGGAAATAATATGAGAGTGCACAATGCTCATCCCCTAAGCTGTCCCAGGACAGACACACTAAAATGCTGCTTAGAAATCCTTTACAATGGGAGGTGGCTACTGAGAAACTTTTGAGGTAAAATATCTTTCTTTTTTACATAGAGATGTTCAGGAGATATTTTCTAGTCAGCTTTTTACAGCTATGCTGCATCACTTTCAAGTGTTTAAACATTTGGGTATTATGGCCCTTTAAGTGCACTTCGGGCTAGAGAGGGCCCTAGACTGGCCTAGATTATGAATGGAGCACAAAATTGCAGTTTCGGGAGTGTTTTATTTGCATTCCAATCAGTAATACCAGCACATGCAAATGTGCGGCGTTATTACAAGTTAGGTGCAATGCGAACACGACCTCGTGTTTGCATTGTCTGGAAGCCTTGCGCTCACAGGAACCCGCTTCCATAGGCTCCATTGGGAGCCTCATTCTGATGCCGTGAGACACAGCAGAGAACCTAGCGCAGCACAGGGGGTAAGTCGTGCAGCGTTGGGAAGAAAAAAAAGAAAGAAAATATACCTATATATTTATGTGTTTATATGTGTATATACATATATATTTACAGTGATAACACAGTTACCCTAGACCGCAATGTAAAGGCAATTTTCAGGGCCATTTTTTTTCTAACATCCCCACCCTCTTACTTTAACTTATTTGGGGGGCAATCTGGGATTTTTTTTAATTAATCAGATGTCTGACTTCTGGTTAAATGTATTTAGCCCAAAGTACTACAGAGCTTGCAGTAGCATTAACAGCTACTTGTAATGGTTGGTTGTTTAACATGCGCCGATAAACGGGCAAATTTGCCCGTTTACGGGCGCACGTTAAAATAGCACTATACTTGTTATCTAGCCCACTCTGAAATCATCGCTAGTGTTAGGCTTTTCGGATTCCTCTGGTATTACAAGTTGGAAAAAACGTTATTTTGCGCTAATGTTAACTCAAAAATCCGCAAAAATACTAAGCACTGTTTGCGCATGCATGTGTTCCTCCATAGAAATCAATGGAGAATAAAAAGTTAAAAGATAACCCTAATACCATACTCGCGCAAACAATGGCGAAAAAACCCCCCACACACTACCATAAACCCATAGCCTAATTATCCCTAATCCGCCATCCACCACATCTCAAAGTATCTAAACTATTAACGCCTAAACCGCCATCCCCCCACATCGTTAAGTACCTAAATAAACTATTAACCCTTAAACCTCCATCCCCCCACATCGCAAAGTTATAAACTTATATCTAAACCCCCTAACCTAACACCCCCTAACTTAACCCAGATTAAAATACCCCAAAATTAACTAAAAAAATCATAACTACCTTAAAATAAAAAAAATTACCTGTAAAATTAAAAACGAAAAACCTAATCCTTACCTTAAAAAAATCACACAAAAATAAAAAAAACTACCATTTACAAAAAATTAAAAACTAACATTATAGAAAATAAAAAAACGAAATTACAAAAAAAAAAAAAGAATCCTATTCTAATACCCCTTAAAAAAAAATAAAAAAAGCCTTTTCTAAAATTAAACTAACTACCAATAACCTTTAAAAGGGCCTTTTGTAGGGCATTGCCCTAAAGTGATCAGTTCTTTTGCTTTAAAAAACACTAACCCCCTAACATTACAATCCCCATACCCCCTCAAAATAAATTAAAAAAAAACTAACCTAAAAAACCTTATTTACCCATTGCTCTTTTACTGCCCAAATAAAAAAAAATATAAAAAAAAAAAAAAAAAAATCCCAACCTAACACTAACCCCAAAGTTGGGGCGGCACTCCATCTTCATCCTGGTGGCGCTTCTTTTCATCCATCTTCATCCCAGCGGAGGTCCATCTACTAACTTTGGTGTTGGTGGTAAGGTCTGCGGCGATGGCAGCGGCGACATTGGTGGTCCTCTTCAGATCTTCAATACAGAGCTACCTCTTCATGCGGTCTCCTGCGCACACTGAATAGTGAATGCAAGGAAACCGTTTTATATAGCGGTACCCTTGCATTCCTATTGGCTGATTTGAATCTTCAAATTCAAATCAGCCAATAGAATGAAAGCTTTTACTGCTGCCAGATTGCTAAAGACACTTGCACTCTTCCAAATAGGATTACTCTTTAACCCCTTCATGCCTGTACTTATTTGCTACATCGAAACAAAGTTCAGATGTAAACAAATAAGTAAAAAATTGAAATCACACAATCATACATGCGATTGCATGATTTCCATGATGGGATCGGGTCTGGGGGGAGCGCCTATGACGCTAGACACACCCTCTAGCACGTGATCCCAGTTAGGAGGCTGTAGCTGCTTCAGTACAGATGAATGGCTAGGATGTCCTAATGGCGCTAAAACCCAGTGTGGTTAGGGCGGTATGGAACGTCCTAACGGAGGGAAGGGGGTTAACAAAGGATACCAAGAGAACTAAGTAAAGTTGATAGTAGAAGTAAATTGGACAGCTTAAAACCTCATGCTCTAGCCAATCTAAGTTTAATTTTAACTTTACTGTCCCTGGTGATATTGTTTCATATTTAAATTACATGTTTAATTGCTGCTTTTTCATATACATAATAAAAAACATTTTTATGTATATTGTTCTTTCTATGGCTCACTATAATTTCCTTTCTAATAAACCTACAATTAAATAATGGTTTGCCAAGTTCCTTCATTGAATGTCCATTCTATGCATACAACATTATGTTCTCACTTTCCTAGATTTAAAAAAAAAAATTATGATATACCACCTTCTCCTTACTTGGGGAGATTTCAGCTCCATTGATCTGAAGACATTTGAAATGTTCCGCATGAGAAGAGCATTTCGCAGCAGAACAGAAAAGCAGGTTAAACATGGTATTAATTTATACTGAGTACATGAGAGACTCAACCCTTAAATCCCTGCAACTAAAATAATTTGTGTCGACTTCTGATTTTTGGGCCAGTGCAGTATACTAAAGGTGACGGCACAAAGCCGAGATTTTACATTTACTGGGCAAAAATAGAAATGCACACATAGATTTTTCTATTACACAGCTGACATCCTCTTGAGAAAACAATTATAACAGGCATGAAATGTGTGCACACAGAAATAGATTTTTTTTTTCCCCCAACGTGAAAACCCTTTGTCCTGTCCTGAGTCCCAACGTTCTTAATCATTTATATACAGTGAGCACTATATTCTTTTTCAATGTTACCCAAAGAAATATTAACTGTCTTTTTATTGGGAAATATTGTTTGGATTTCAAGAAAAACATCAGTTTTTGATCTTCCTATTTAATCCTATTTCCTCAACATTAAAGTGATAGAAAGGTCAAAAAAGAAATGTGCATGGGTGCAATTCCATTTGAAATAGAAGCATTTTTGCAATATACTCTCATTAGCAAAAATGCTTCCAGTATAAGTTATTACTGATTTTCTGCAGCATACATACATATCCTGGGAAGGCCTGTGCACCAGAATTGAAAAACCATGGCCGCAAGTTATCAAGGTCTGTCAGACCAGATCTGACATCGCGGATCAGGTCCGACAGACCTCTCTGAATATGGCGAGCAATACGCTCGCCGTATTCAGCATTGCACCAGCAGTTCACAAGAGCTGCTGGTGCAACGCCGTCCCCTGCAGACTCGCGGCCAATACGCCACCAGCAGGGGGGTGTCAATCAACATGGGGCTCGCCAGAAACACGGGGCATCAAGCTCCATTCGGAGCTTGATAAATATGCCCCCATGCCTGCTTAGAGAGTCAGCAGTAGCTTGTATGACACAAATGATGTCTTTAGAAGCAATACACACCACTGGCATTTCTCTGAGATGACATGGTGTTTGAATACTGATGCATGGGCCGTAACTAGGGATGGGCAAATGTGTAAATTTTCTAATTTTGAATGTAGAACGAATGTTATTACCGGAATTCGAATTATAAATCCGAATGTTGATAAGAACGAATATTCTTAAAAATTCTATAATCGAATGTTATTTACAGTTTTCGAATGTCAGTTTTCGAATGCAATTTGCTATGAAAATCTGAATGAATGACCCAACAAAAATAAAGAAATTAAAAAAATACTGATGAAAATCTTCAGTATTCATTCGTTTCCTTTATTTTTTTTAAGCAGATAGTACTTAACTTAGCGTGCTCTTCAGAGCAGATTAAGGTAAGTATTGTAACTACAGGTGAACTTACTGCAGCCACTGAATATATATTTTGTCTGAAAAGATATTTTCTTCGCTGCACATATCTAGCTTATACTAAAGTTATTCCAAAATATGTCTGACATATAAATACATAGGCCTAGATTTAGAGTTTGGCGGTAGCCGTCAAAACTAGCGTTAGAGGCTCATAACGCTGGTTTTAGGCTACCGCCGGTATTTGGAGTCAGTCAGGAAAGGGTCTAACGCTCACTTTCCAGCCGCGACTTTTCCATACCGCAGATCCCCTTACGTCAATTGCGTATCCTATCTTTTCAATGGGATCTTTCTAACTCCGGTATTTAGAGTCGTGGCTGAAGTGAGCGTTAGAAATCTAACGACAAAACTCCAGCCGCAGAAAAAAGTCAGTAGTTAAGAGCTTTCTGGGCTAACGCTGGTTTATAAAGCTCTTAACTACTGTGCTCTAAAGTACACTAAAACCCATAAACTACCTATGCACCCCTAAACCGAGGCCCCCCCACATCGCCGCCACTCTATAAAAAATTTTTAACCCCTAATCTTCCGCTCCATACACTGCCGCCAACTACGTTATCCCTATGTACCCCTAATCTGCTGCCCCTAACACCGCCGACCCCTATATTATATTTATTAACCCCTAATCTGCCCCCCACAACGTCGCCACCAGCTACCTACACTTATTAACCCCTAATCTGCCGTCCGCACGCCGCCGCCAGCTACATTATAGCTATGTACCCCTAATCTGCTGCCCCTAACACCGCCGACCCCTATATTATATTTATTAACCCCTAATCTGCCCCCCACATGGTCGCCTCCACCTGCCTACACTTATTAACCCCTAATTTGCTGAGCGGACCGCACCGCTATTATAATAAAGTTATTAACCCCTAATCCGCCTCACTAACCCTATAATAAATAGTATTAACCCCTAATCTGCCCTCCCTAACATCGCCGACACCTAACTTCAAACATTAACCCCTAATCTGCCGACTGGAGCTCACCGCTATTCTAATAAATGTATTAACCCCTAAAGCTAAATATAATTTAAATCTAACGAAATTAATTAACTCTTATTAAATAAATTATTCCTATTTAAATCTAAATACTTACCTGTAAAATAAACCCTAATATAGCTACAACATAAATTATAATTATATTATAGCTATTTTAGGATTAATATATATTTTACAGGCAACTTTGTATTTATTTTAATAAGGTACAATAGCTATTAAATAGTTAAGAACTATTTAATAGCTAAAATAGTTAAAATAATTACAAAATTACCTGTAAAATAAATCTTAACCTAAGTTACAATTAAACCTAACACTACACTATCAATAAATTAATTAAATAAAATACCAACAATTATCTACAATTAAACCTAACACTACACTATCAATAAATTATTTAAATACAATATCTACAAATAAATACAATGAAATAAACTAACTAAAGTACAAAATTACCTGTAAAATAAATCTTAACCTAAGTTACAATTAAACCTAACACTACACTATCAATAAATTAATTAAATAAAATACCAACAATTATCTACAATTAAACCTAACACTACACTATCAATAAATTATTTAAATACAATATCTACAAATAAATACAATGAAATAAACTAACTAAAGTACAAAAAATAAAAAAGAACTAAGTTACAAAAAATAAAAAAATATTTACAAACATCAGAAAAATATTACAACAATTTTAAACTAATTACACCTACTCTAAGCCCCCTAATAAAATAACAAAGCCCCCAAAATAAAAAAATGCCCTACCCTATTCTAAATTAAAAAAGTTCAAAGCTCTTTTACCTTACTAGCCCTGAACAGGGCCCTTTGTGGGGCATGCCCCAAAGAATTCAGCTCTTTTGCCTGTAAAAAAAACACATACAATACCCCCCCCCAACATTACAACCCACCACCCACATACCCCTAATCGAACCCAAACCCCCCTTAAATAAACCTAACACTAAGCCCCTGAAGATCTTCCTACCTTATCTTCACCATACCAGGTTCACCGATCGGTCCTCGGAAGTGTTGATCCAAGCCCAAGCGGGGGGCTGAAGAGTGACGTCCATCCTCGGGCTGAAGTCTGGATCCAAGCGGTGGCTGAAGAAATCCATCATCAGGCTGAAGTCGGAAGTCCATCATCAGGATGAAGTCTTCTATCAAGCCGCATCTTCAATCTTCTTTCTTCTGGAGTGGAGCCATCTTCTTCCAAGCCGACGCGGAACATCCTCTTCAACCGACGACTAGTCGCCGAATGACGGTTCCTTTAAATGACGTCATCCAAGATGGCGTCCCTCGAATTCCGATTGGCTGATAGGATTCTATCAGCCAATCGGAATTAAGGTAGGAATATTCTGATTTTCTGATGGAATCAGCCAATCAGAATCAAGTTCAATCCGATTGGCTGATCCAATCAGCCAATCAGATTGAGCTCGCATTCTATTGGCTGATCGGAACATGGCGATGTTAGGGAGGGCAGATTAGGGGTTAATACTATTTATTATAGGGTTAGTGAGGCGGATTAGGGGTTAATAACTTTATTATAATAGCGGTGCGGTCCGCTCGGCAGATTAGGGGTTAATAAGTGTAGGCAGGTGGAGGTGACGTTGTGGGGGGCAGATTAGGGGTTAATAAATATAATATAGGGGTCGGCGGTGTTAGGGACAGCAGATTAGGGGTACATAGGGATAATGTAAGTAGCGGCGGTTTACGGAGCGGCAGATTAGGGGTTAATAATAATATGCAGGGGTCAACGATAGCGGGGGTGGCAGAATAGGGGTTAATAAGTGTAAGGTTAGGGGTGTTTAGACTCGGGGTTCATGTTAGGGTGTTAGTTGCAGACGTAGGAAGTGTTTCCCCATAGCAAACAATGGGGCTGCGTTAGGAGCTGAACGCAGCTTTTTTGCAGGTGTTAGGTTTTTTTTCAGCTCAAACAGCCCCATTGTTTTCTGTGGGGGAATCGTGCACGAGCACGTTTTTGAAGCTGGCCGCGTCCGTAAGCACCGCTGGTATCGAGAGTTGAAGTTGCGTTAAAAATGCTCTACGCTCCTTTTTTGGAGCCTAACGCAGCCATTCTGTGAACTCTCAATACCAGCGGTATTTAAAAGGTGCGGCCAGAAAAAAGCCAGCGTTAGCTACGCACCCCTTTGGCCGCAGAACTCTAAATCTAGGCGATATATTGTTAATATAAATTCTAAACACGTTAATGTATCCCATGGATGTAAATTATGACAACGATAACACAATAAATACGAATCTAAAAAACATATTATTAAAATAAATCTAATGAAACATCTAATATGTTAGTCAGATCAGACATACATATATCAAAAAAGTGTAAATACAAGATATAACTAAATAATGCATGGCTATAATTAATTAATATACGGCTAGATTAAGAGTTTTGTGGTATGAGTAAAAAAGCAGCGTTAAAGCTCATAACGCTGCTTTTTCACTACCGCTGGTATTACGAGTCTTGCAGGTTTAGGGGCACGCACACTTTTTTGGCTGTACCGCAAATTAACTTACGCAATTTGCGTTAAGTATTTTTTCAATGGGACTTCCATAGCGCCGATATTACAAGCTTTTTCTGGGAGGCCAAAAAGTGAGTGGTACAGCCTATCCCGCAAGATTCATAACGCATTCTAAAGTCAGTAGTTATGAGTTTTACACTACTAAGCTGAAGCATAAAACTCATAACTAAAGTGTTAAAAAGTACACTAACACCCATAAACTACCTATTAACCCCTAAACTGAGGCCCTCCCGCATCGCAAACACTAAAATAAAATTATTAACCCCTAATCTGCTGCTCCCGACATTGCTACCACTAGAATAAACATATTAACCCCTAAACTGCCGCACTCACGCATCACAAACACTAGTTAAATATTATTAACCCCTAATCTTCCGCCCCGAAATCGCCGACATCTACATTACACTTATTAACCCCTAATCTGCCGCTCCGGACATCGCCGCCACTATAATAAACATATTAACCCCTAAACCGCCGCACTCCTGCATCGCAAACACTAGTTAAATATTATTAACCCCTAATCTGCCGTCCCCGACATCACCGACACCTATATTATACTTATTAACCCCTAATCTGCCGCTCCCGACATCGCCACCACTAGAATAAACATATTAACCCCTAAACCGCCACACTCCTGCATCGCAAACACTAGTTAAATATTATTAACCCCTAATCTGCCACCCCGACATCGCCGACACCTACATTATACTTATTAACCCCTAATCTGCCACCCCCAACGTCGCCGCCACTATACTAAATTTATTAACCCCTAAAGTCTAACCCTAACACCCATGTATAATAAAACCTAACCTGAGTTACACTAACACCTAACCTTACACTACAATTAAATAAATTACCTAAATAAAATAAAATTACCTAAATTACAAAAAACAAACAAACACTAAATTACACAAAATAAAAAAAGACATTATCAGATATTTAAACTAATTACACCTAATCGAATAGCCCTATCAAAAATAAAAAAGCCCCCCCAAAATAAAAAAAACCCTAGCCTAAACTAAACTACCAATAGCCCTTAAAACGGCTTTTGCGGGGCATTGCCCCAAAGAAATCAGCTCTTTTACCTGTAAAAAAAAATACAAACACCCCCCAACAGTAAAACCCACCACCCACACAACCAACCCCCCAATTAAAATCCTAACTAAAAAAACCTAAAGTCCCCATTGCCCTGAAAAGGGCATTTGGATAGGCATTGCCCTTATAAGGGCATTTAGCTCTATTGCTGCCCAAACCCTAACCTAAAAATAAAACCCACCCAATAAACCCTTAAGAAAACCTAACACTAACCCCCGAAGAACCACTTACAGCTTTGAATACCAGACATCCATCCTCAACGAAGCCGGGAGAAGTCCTCAGCGAAGCGGCAAGAAGTCCTCAACGAAGCCGGGAGAAGTCTTTATCCAAGCCGGCAGAAGTGGTCCTCCAGATGGGCAGAAGTCTTCATCCAGATGGCATCTTTTATCTTCATCCATCCGGCGCGGAGCGGGTCCATCTTCAAGACATCCGGCGCGGAGCATCCTCTTCAAACTAAGTCCTCTTCCCAAATGAATCTTTCTTTAAGTGACGTCATCCAAGATGGTATCCCTTGAATTCCGATTGGCTGATAGAATTCTAAGGTGAAAAAATCCTATTGGCTGGTGCAGTCAACCAATAGGAGTGAGCTTCAATCCTATTGGCTGATCCAATCAGCCAATAGGATTGAGCTCGCATTCTTTTGGCTGTTCCAATCAGAGGATGCCCGTGCCGGATGTCTTGAAGATGACCGGCGCCGGATGGATGAAGCTAGAAGATGCCGTCTGGATGAAGATTTCTGCCCATCTGGAGGACCACTTCTGCCGGCTTGGATGAAGACTTCTCCCAGCTTCGTTGAGGATGGATGTCCGGTCTTCAAAACTGTAAGTGGATCTTCGGGGGTTAATGTTAGGTTTGTTTAAGGGTTTATTGGGTGAGTTTTATTTTTAGGTTAGGGTTTGGGCAGCAATAGAGCTAAATGCCCTTTTAAGGGCAATGCTCATCCAAATTCCCCTTTCAAAGCAATGGGGAGCTTAGGTGATTTTAAGGGCTATTGGTAGTTTAGTTTAAGCTAGGTTTTTTTTTTTAATTTTGGGGGGGCTTTTTTTATTTTGATAGGGCTATTCGATTAGGTGTAATTAGTTTAAATATCTGTTAATTTGTTTTTATTTTATGTAATTTAGTGTTTTTTTTTGTAATTTAGGTAATTGTATTTAATTTATGTAATTTATTTAATTGTTGTGTAATGTTAGTGTTAGTGTAACTCAGGTTAGGTTTTATTTTACAGGTATATTTGTATTTATTTTAGCTAGGTAGTTAGTAAATAGTTAATAACTATTTAGTAACTATTCTACCTAGTTAAAATAAATACAAACTTGCCTGTAAAATAAAAATAAACCCTAAGCTAGCTACAATGTAACTATTAGTTATATTGTAGCTAGTTTAGGGTTTATTTTATAGGTAAGTATTTAGTTTTAAATAGGAATTATTTAGGTAATGATAGTAGGTTTTATTTAGATTTATTTGAATTATATTTAAGTTAGGGGGTGTTAGGGTTAGACTTAGGTTTAGGGGTTAATACATTTAGAATAGTGGCGGCGACGTTGGGGGCGGCAGATTAGGGGTTAATAAATGTAGGTAGGTGGCGGCGATGTTAGGGGCTGCAGATTAAGGGTTAATAATATTTAACTAGTGTTTGCGATGCGTGAGGGCGGCAGTTTAGGGGTTCATACGTTTATTATAGTGGCGGCGACGTTGGGGGCGGCAGATTAGGGGTTAATAATATTTAACTATAATAATATTTAACTAGTGTTTGCGATGCGTGAGGGCGGCGGTTTAGGGGTTCATATGTTTATTATAGTGGGGGCAACGTTGGGGGCGGCAGATTAGGGGTTAATAAGTGTAGGTAGGTCGCGGCGAGTTAATAAATATAATGTAGGTGTATGCGATGTCGAGGGCGGCGGATTAGGGGTTAATAAGTGTAAGATTAGGGGTGTTTAGACTGTAAACTTAAATTTAGTTTCCCCATAGGATTTAATGGGGCTGCGTTACAGAGCTTTACACTACTTTATTGCAGGTGTTAGGCTTTTTTTCAGCCGGCTCTCCCCATTGATGTCTATGGGGAAATCGTGCACAAGCACGTAAAACCAGCTCACCGCTGACTTAAGCAGCGCTGGTATTGGAGTGCGGTATGGAGCACAATTTTGCTCTACACTCACTTCTTGCCTAATAACGCCAGGTTTAAGAAAATCTGTAATACTAGCAATGTAGGTAAGTGAGACAATAACGTGCAAGTTAGCACCGCACCCCTCATAACGCAAAATTTGTAATCTAGACGATAATTAATTAAAATAATTAATAATTCCAAGGGGAAGGGACTTAAAACTTAACTAAAATATTTATATGGTCTGAGGAAGGGGATACTTTGTTCCCGAAACGTCACTTTTCACAATAAAATACTGTTTAAAAAAAGACCAGATACTGCAAGTTTCTTGTTCTCTGTACTTACACCACACTAGCACCCTGGCAGCTGTTTGACTAAGTGAGAGTGCTCTCCTTTGCTAATATTAATATTAATATATATATATATATATATATATATATATATATATATATATATATATATATAATAAGATAAATACTGGAATACAAGTTTGACAAATTAACTATATATAATATGGAAAAAACCTAAAACATGATAAAGACCCCTAAATAAAATACTGATAGAAAAACTGTTGAATATTATTGGTACAGATGGAATATTTCATTCAAAGCATTTCAGTCTTTGGGGAGAATTGTATCTAAATGGAAAATCGATTTCGCTCCAGTACATAATCGTTTTTGTTGAAAGCGACCCCCTCTACAATTGGGTTTTATCTTTTGTATACCATATAACTAAAGCTATTGTCTTTATGACAATCCTTAGGGGCCGATTTATCAAAGCTTCAACTGTGAATGCGCTGGAAGTCAGCGTCAAATTAGAGGCTAAGTTGATCCGCCGTAGTTAACACAGCGTCAATGTTGAAATGTTCGACATAATATACGCTCCTGCGAGATCAGTCCGATGCAAATCGTTGCTTGCGTTATTCGAGCATTATACTGATCACTGCCTTCACATTCGACTCTATTTGACCCTCTCACAAATTTATCAAACATTCAACATGTACGCTCGTGTCTATTCCGGCGCAGCGTACCTTTCCTTCAAACCACCACCACTGAGGCCGCGAATGTCATAGAAATCTATGGGAGTCTGAAGAGGTTTTGTTCTATGCTGTTTGTCATCGCAGACAGTTAACAATGAACATGCAGAATATTTCTAAATTTGCAACACTTTTATGATGCGGAAGGAGGATATTAATGAATCATCTGAATCATGAAGTATAATAAAAATGTTTCATGTCCCTTTAACCTTTTGTGATAACAAAATATATTTATCTGCCTTTATTACTAAATAAAATCAAGTAGGGAAATGCTACCCTACTTATGGGTTATGTTTCATCTCTCTGTCATAGAGTTCATTACAAAGCAAGGGGACAAATGATTTATACAGGAATCATAGGAATGGAATAAAGGAACACAGTCCCTGACCTTTTAGATGCAAAAGGAGGAGATTAATAAACCAGCAAGAGGCTGCACAAGTAGATGTGCATCAACAAAGACGCATAAGAGTGCCAAGAGTATTTCTCACAATAATTGGTCTATATTCTTTGAGTGAAAGGGATGAACTCCTTTCACTAGAAGATGTTGTCAAAGAGTATAACTTTATTTGTTAATACATTTTTTTGAGTCATGTTTAACGCATGGAACAACTACTCCATAGTTGAAAGAACTCTTACAACATTTCTGCTCCTTCTAATAACCACCAAATAAGCCAATTATCAACCATGTTTTATTGGGAAATGCATAATCACATGATTAATTAAATAAACAAATCAAAAGTTAATATACATTTTCTACTCTCTATAACAAATCAAATTGTTCAATACTGGTGGAATTGGTGTTGCAGTAGTAGTTACTGTTAGAGATGACAAAAAAGGGATTATAACATTCATAAGATGATGGGACGCATGTACTGCATATCTGGGATAAATATGACACGGGGAATATGAATTAGGCAATGTAGTGACCTTCAACAACACAGAAAACAGTGTTAGAAGGATATCAAATCAAATTGTAAGTGGCATTTTTTAGATTGTGTATTATAATTGACAATGACTGTCACTTTCACATCATCAACAATTAATATAACCAAAAAAGATCAGACAATTTAATAATCAGAAAATACATAATTAGTTAACATTTGTAAGATTATTATAATCAAATAAAATCTGCAAATGATGTTTGATTCAATATAATCTTAAGCAGAAAGGCACAGTCTACATAAAATTAAACTGACATGATTCATATAAAGCAGCAATGATAATCAACTCTATAATGTTTTCCGATTATCATTGTTTGATTCCTTCTCTTGAACTGTTTTAGAATTTAAAGGTTTAATCTAAAAGGCCAGCCCATGATTTTAACACCTGCGTAGTATTGGTCTTGAAATAGAGAATCCAATACACAGGTGTAGCACAAAAACTGGGCGAGCACTTGAAATTGCATCATTTGTTAATAAAAAAATAAATTAAAAGATGAATAAGACATGTAAATATATGTTTGCAAAAAATATCAGAAATAAAAAAAATATATATATATATATATATATATATATATATATATATATATATATAAATATATATATAATATATATATATATACTGTATACAAATACACAAGTATGTGTAAAAAGAGATCATATTTGAACATATTTGAGCATTAAGAATCATTTAAAATTGAGTATAAAAAGCAAGATAGAAGCTTTAAAAAAATATTATATATCCACAGGTACATTTCTATGATATTTATTGTTTGTTCAGGTATAACTCTAGCTATTTCAAGGCCATTAATAGATGAAAAATAAAAGATTAGCTTTAGAGACATGTGTTTGTTCATGGACAGGAATGAAATGGTATACATAAAGTGGAAAGAAGAAGACAAAACTATCTTCATTTGAGGGACATTCAGGGTAGATCATTTGATAAATGAGGATATCCGCAACATCGATGACTCTTGTGCAGGCAGCGCATTGCATACACCCCTGTCTGCCCGGTCTTTAATAAATATACCCCTTATAATGAACTCGGCTTTATATATTAACGCCTAGATTACGAGTGGTGCGCAAACTGTAGCATAAGTGCGCTATGTTTTTTTTCCGGCTCCCTAGCCTCACCAGTCCTTACGTTATTTGATAGTATTTAATAACATAAGGACTGGTGAGGCTAGATAGGCTTGAAGATGCTCTCTAGGGAGCCGAATAAAAACCCATAGCACACTTGCGCTACAGTTTGCGCGCCACTCGTAATCTAGGTGTAAAAGTATAGTTTTTATAAAAGGGTTTGGCTGTGATAAGATGCATTGGTTAAAATACTTCATGGTCCACTTGTAACACCAGATTATGGGCCAGATTATGAGTGGTGGGATGTTTAGTGTTTCCCAAACTTTTTTGACCGTGACCCTGAACACAAAACTCTTTTGGCCTGGTGACCCTTGGCAATCAATTTTTTTTAGAGAAATATATAAACTGGTACTACACGGGTGTAAAGTAAGATAAAGAATCCGTAGATTCCGGTGCTACCCCTTAGTTACAATTATAATACACAAAAAAGGAAAGGATAGGGGCTATTGCAGCACTCATTCTTACTTAAATTATCGTTATATTTTGAATCGATATAAGGAAACCTTTTAAATATAAACCTTATAGCTTATGGTAAACATTACTTAGAAATGTAAGATCTTCATTGTTTGGATAAAACATTGTCCGTATAATGTATAAATTCGTATTTCTAATTTAGCAGTGTTGTTACATGGAATTACTTCTTACACGCTAGCAGCGGAACACTGAGCATGCGCGGCATATCATTTAGTTCCTATAGCCATACAGCACAGTCGGGTTAGTAGGCGTTGTCTCCCTTGTACAACCATTGGATAATAATGGGGCGTTCTCCCTGTAATCCACGTGATTGGCTAACTGTGGCCTTCAAATGAGTATTTAAGTCCGCGCATCCGGTAGCCTTGGTTTTACCAAATGTCAGTGTAAAATACAGCATTGAGAAAGGCTAGGTCGTAGCCGAAAAACGTTTGCTCCATATACTTTTAATCTTGCCATTTCAGTCACTTCAGCCACCTGATGCCGACGTTTCCTGCTATCGGCCAGGAAACAGAGAAGTGACTGTGGGCTTGTTTTTAGTTTATTTACTGTTTGGTAGTAGGTGTGGTAAACGTTAGGGGTATTTACCCCATGTTTTTTAATATATTCAATTAAAGTATAGTTTTTTTAACTAACTCTACAATAATTTAAGTAAGAATGAGTGCTGCAATAGCCCCTATCTTTCCTTTCCTTTTTTGTGTATTATAATCAATTTTTTTTGCCAGGTAAATTTTTATTGGTATATTGACAAATTAAACAAGCTTAGAAAAATCGTTATGCCAAAAAAGCAATTGGTATCAGTGAGGTCCAGTGAAATCATTGGACCTCACTGTTATTACCAGTAACATTGGCACCCCTGGTACCACCACACCCCCCCACCACACCCCCCCACTGTTATCACTGGTACCATTGTACCTCCCTGGTACCACTAAACCCCCACTGATTGCATTGCACCCCCACTGTTATTTCTGGACCCCTACTGATAACACTAGACCTTTGCAAATACCACTGGACCCCACTGTTATTACTGGTACCATTGGACCCCATAGCACCCCCTGTACCAATGCACCCCTCCCCACCCCCTCAAAAACACTGGACCCCCGCTTACATCCTGCATGTCAGCGAGTGGAAGGAATCTCACCATACATTGCAAAGAGGAAGATCATTTTCTCTCTGCTCTATATGGTAGCCGCGGAGTTGGTAATTTAAAAAAAATCTGAACCTCCAGGGCAAGTTCCCTGCTTCTCTCCATCAGGGCGGTTGGCAGCTGCTTGAATCCAAAAAAACTGCTTTGGAGGTGCAGAGTTACTCAGTCTATTATCTCTGCTTTCATAGACGGGAGAAAGTGACAATAGTTCACTTCCTCCCTGCATTCTACGGCAGCCGCAGAGGAGGTAAGAGAGTAACTCTGCACATCCACTGCAGTTCCCGGATCCAAGCAGGGAAGCACACTCCTAAAGCCGTCCGCGATCCTCAGGAGGATGCTCGCGACCCTCATTTGGGTCGCGACCATTAGTTTGGGAACCACTGGTTTAGTGCAAGCAATATTGTGTTTATCGCGGCTGTTTGCGCGTCAGAATTATATATATATATATATATATATATATATATATATATATATATATATATATACAAAACACGGAAGGGAACTGCACTCTCATACCGGACCGGGTACACATCCTATGACCCTGCAACATGCTCAGCCCTGGGTGCCACTGGCACTCACAGGAAGCTGTGCTGTCCCCAGAGCCACAAGCAGTTAACCCCAGACAGGTCTGGGTGCAAGAACCATAGGGAAAATTACAAAACAAATTAATACAACACACAGAGAAAACCCAGCACTCACTTACAAGCTCTCAGCTAAGATTTAAAAGCAAAAATGGAAAGGTTAGTCACTGCATCTGGCCAAATGGGACAAGCTCAGGTACCACGTCAAGGTCCTCTCCAATACCTGAGACCCTAAAACAGCCACATAATGCAAGTTTTCAAATCCAAACAAACTGAAAACAAAAAAAGGGTGCACAGGAATATGTAATCACCCTAGACATATACAAAACACGGAAGGGAACTGCACTCTCATACCGGACCGGGTACACATCCTATGACCCTGCAACATGCTCAGCCCTGGGTGCCACTGGCACTCACAGGAAGCTGTGCTGTCCCCAGAGCCACAAGCAGTTAACCCCAGACAGGTCTGGGTGCAAGAACCATAGGGAAAATTACAAAACAAATTAATACAACACACAGAGAAAACCCAGCACTCACTTACAAGCTCTCAGCTAAGATTTAAAAGCAAAAATGGAAAGGTTAGTCACTGCATCTGGCCAAATGGGACAAGCTCAGGTACCACGTCAAGGTCCTCTCCAATACCTGAGACCCTAAAACAGCCACATAATGCAAGTTTTCAAATCCAAACAAACTGAAAACAAAAAAAGGGTGCACAGGAATATGTAATCACCCTAGACATATACAAAACACGGAAGGGAACTGCACTCTCATACCGGACCGGGTACACATCCTATGACCCTGCAACATGCTCAGCCCTGGGTGCCACTGGCACTCACAGGAAGCTGTGCTGTCCCCAGAGCCACAAGCAGTTAACCCCAGACAGGTCTGGGTGCAAGAACCATAGGGAAAATTACAAAACAAATTAATACAACACACAGAGAAAACCCAGCACTAACTTACAAGCTCTCAACTAAGATTTAAAAACAAAAATGGAAAGGTTAGTCACCACATCTGGCCAAATGGGACAAGCTCAGGTACCACGTCAAGGTCCTCTCCAATACCTGAGACCCTAAAACAGCCACACAATGCAAGCTTTCAAATCCAAACAAACTGAAAACAAAAAAAGGGTGCACAGGAATATGTAATCACCCTAGACATATACAAAACACGGAAGGGAACTGCACTCTGATACCGGACCGGGTACACATCCTATGACCCTGCAACATGCTCAGCCCTGGGTGCCACTGGCACTCACAGGAAGCTGTGCTGTCCCCAGAGCCACAAGCAGTAAACCCCAGACAGGTCTGGGTGCAAGAACCATAGGGAAAATTACAAAACAAATTAATACAACACACAGAGAAAACCCAGCACTCACTTACAAGCTCTCAACTAAGATTTAAAAACAAAAATGGAAAGGTTAGTCACCACATCTGGCCAAATGGGACAAGCTCAGGTACCACGTCAAGGTCCTCTCCAATACCTGAGACCCTAAAACAGCCACACAATGCAAGCTTTCAAATCCAAACAAACTGAAAACAAAAAAAGGGTGCACAGGAATATGTAATCACCCTAGACATATACAAAACACGGAAGGGAACTGCACTCTGATACCGGACCGGGTACACATCCTATGACCCTGCAACATGCTCAGCCCTGGGTGCCACTGGCACTCACAGGAAGCTGTGCTGTCCCCAGAGCCACAAGCAGTTAACCCCAGACAGGTCTGGGTGCAAGAACCATAGGGAAAATTACAAAACAAATTAATACAACACACAGAGAAAACCCAGCACTCACTTACAAGCTCTCAACTAAGATTTAAAAGCAAAAATGGAAAGGTTAGTCACCACATCTGGCCAAATGGGACAAGCTCAGGTACCACGTCAAGGTCCTCTCCAATACCTGAGACCCTAAAACAGCCACACAATGCAAGCTTTCAAATCCAAACAAACTGAAAACAAAAAAAGGGTGCACAGGAATATGTAATCACCCTAGACATATACAAAACACGGAAGGGAACTGCACTCTCATACCGGACCGGGTACACATCCTATGACCCTGCAACATGCTCAGCCCTGGGTGCTACTGCACAGGAAGCTGTGCTGTCCCCAGAGCCACAAGCAGTTAACCCCAGACAGGTCTGGGTGCAAGAACCATAGGGAAAATTACAAAACAAATTAATACAACACACAGAGAAAACCAGGCCAGATGCGGTGACTAACCTTTCCATTTTTGCTTTTAAATCTTAGCTGAGAGCTTGTAAGTGAGTGCTGGGTTTTCTCTGTGTGTTGTATTAATTTGTTTTGTAATTTTCCCTATGGTTCTTGCACCCAGACCTGTCTGGGGTTAACTGCTTGTGGCTCTGGGGACAGCACAGCTTCCTGTGAGTGCCAGTGGCACCCAGGGCTGAGCATGTTGCAGGGTCATAGGATGTGTACCCGGTCCGGTATCAGAGTGCAGTTCCCTTCCGTGTTTTGTATATGTCTAGGGTGATTACATATTCCTGTGCACCCTTTTTTTGTTTTCAGTTTGTTTGGATTTGAAAGCTTGCATTGTGTGGCTGTTTTAGGGTCTCAGGTATTGGAGAGGACTTTGACGTGGTACCTGAGCTTGTCCCATTTGGCCAGATGCGGTGACTAACCTTTCCATTTTTGCTTTTAAATCTTAGCTGAGAGCTTGTAAGTGAGTGCTGGGTTTTCTCTGTGTGTTGTATGTATGTATATATATATATATATATGTGTGTGTGTTTATATGTGTGTACAGATGTATTTAAGTATTTATATGTGTGTATATATGTATTTAAATACAAATGTACAGTTGTATGCAAAAGTTTAGGCACCCCTGACAATTTCAGTGATTTTCATTTATAAATAACTGGGTGTTTGGATCAGCAATTTCATTTTGATCTAATAAATAACTGAAGGGCACAGTAATATTTCATTAGTGAAATGATGTTTATTGGATTAACAGAAAATGGGCAATATGCATCAAAACAAAATTAGACAGGTGCATAGATTTGGGCACCCCAACAGAAATATTGCATCAATATTTAGTAGAACCTACTTTAGCAGAAATAACAGTCTTTAGACACTTCCTATAGCCTGTAATGAGTGTCTGGATTCTGGATGAAGGTATTTTGGACCATTGTATTTTGGACCATTCCTCCTTGCAAAACATTTCCAGTTCAGTTAGCTATGATTAAAAAGAGAGAAAAGCTCAACCTGGGAATTAACAATAGCATAATAGCTTGTTTTATGGCTAGTTACCACCCTAGAATTAGCCTCTTTTTGCTCAATATGTGCCTTTCACAGAGAAGAACTTTCCTGTAGCATATCAGTCTGATCCTGACTTAACAGTGCAGTCCAGCCCCGAAATACCAGGCAATCCCTCTCTGAACGAGAGAAACGGCAAAACCCCAGACGTACGTTTCGGCCTATTGTGGGCCTCATCAGTGAGGTGCAGCCATATCCCTCTAGGCACACTGAGCAATGGGTCCACGTCTGGATTCCCGCATCACACTTAGGGAGACTTCCCTAAGTGTCATAATTTGCATAAATAAAAAGAGAGAAGCGCTCAACCTGGGAACGAACAATAGCATAATAGCTTGTTCTATGGCTAGTTACCACCCTAGAAGCAGCCTCTTTTTGCTCAATATGTGCCTTTCACAGAGAAGAACTTTCCTGTAGCATATCAGTCTGATCCTGACTTAACAATGCAGTCCAGCCCCGAAATACCAGGCAATCCCTCTCTTAACGAGAGAAACGGCAAAACCCCAGACGTACGTTTCGGCCTATTGTGGGCCTCGTCAGTGAGGTGCAGCCATATCCCTCTAGGCACACTGAGCAACGGGTCCACGTCTGGATTCCCGCATCACACTTAGGGAGACTTCCCTAAGTGTCATAATTTGCATAAATAAAAAGAGAGAAGAGCTCAACCTGGGAATGAACAATAGCATAATAGCTTGTTCTATGGCTAGTTACCACCCTAGAAGCAGCCTCTTTTTGCTCAATATGTGCCTTTCACAGAGAAGAACTTTCCTGTAGCATATCAGTCTGATCCTGACATAACAGTGCAGTCCAGCCCCGAAATACCAGGCAATCCCTCTCTGAACGAGAGAAACGGCAAAACCCCAGACGTACGTTTCGGCCTATTGTGGGCCTCGTCAGTGAGGTGCAGCCATATCCCTCTAGGCACACTGAGCAACGGGTCCACGTCTGGATTCCCGCATCACACTTAGGGAGACTTCCCTAAGTGTCATAATTTGCATAAATAAAAAGAGAGAAGCGCTCAACCTGGGAACGAACAATAGCATAATAGCTTGTTCTATGGCTAGTTACCACCCTAGAAGCAGCCTCTTTTTGCTCAATATGTGCCTTTCACAGAGAAGAACTTTCCTGTAGCATATCAGTCTGATCCTGACTTAACAGTGCAGTCCAGCCCCGAAATACCAGGCAATCCCTCTCTGAACGAGAGAAACGGCAAAACCCCGGACGTACATTTCGGCCTATTGTGGGCCTCGTCAGTGAGGTGCAGCCATATCCCTCTAGGCACACTGAGCAACGGGTCCACGTCTGGATTCCCGCAGCACACTTAGGGAGACTGCCCTAAGTGTCATAATTTGCATAAATAAAAAGAGAGAAGCGCTCAACCTGGGAACGAACAATAGCATAATAGCTTGTTCTATGGCTAGTTACCACTTTAGAAGCAGCCTCTTTTTGCTCAATATGTTCCTTTCACAGAGAAGAACTTTCCTGTAGCATATCAGTCTGATCCTGACTTAACAATGCAGTCCAGCCCCGAAATACCAGGCAATCCCTCTCTGAACGAGAGAAACGGCAAAACCCCAGACGTACGTTTCGGCCTATTGTGGGCCTCGTCAGTGAGGTGCAGCCATATCCCTCTAGGCACACTGAGCAACGGGTCCACGTCTGGATTCCCGCATCACACTTAGGGAGACTTCCCTAAGTGTCATAATTTGCATAAATAAAAAGAGAGAAGCGCTCAACCTGGGAATGAACAATAGCATAATAGCTTGTTCTATGGCTAGTTACCACCCTAGAAGCAGCCTCTTTTTGCTCAATATGTGCCTTTCACAGAGAAGAACTTTCCTGTAGCATATCAGTCTGATCCTGACATAACAGTGCAGTCCAGCCCCGAAATACCAGGCAATCCCTCTCTGAACGAGAGAAACGGCAAAACCCCAGACGTACGTTTCGGCCTATTGTGGGCCTCGTCAGTGAGGTGCAGCCATATCCCTCTAGGCACACTGAGCAACGGGTCCACGTCTGGATTCCCGCATCACACTTAGGGAGACTTCCCTAAGTGTCATAATTTGCATAAATAAAAAGAGAGAAGCGCTCAACCTGGGAACGAACAATAGCATAATAGCTTTTTCTATGGCTAGTTACCACCCTAGAAGCAGCCTCTTTTTGCTCAATATGTGCCTTTCACAGAGAAGAACTTTCCTGTAGCATATCAGTCTGATCCTGACTTAACAGTGCAGTCCAGCCCCGAAATACCAGGCAATCCCTCTCTGAACGAGAGAAACGGCAAAACCCCAGATGTACATTTCGGCCTATTGTGGGCCTCGTCAGTGAGGTGCAGCCATATCCCTCTAGGCACACTGAGCAACGGGTCCACGTCTGGATTCCCGCATCACACTTAGGGAGACTTCCCTAAGTGTCATAATTTGCATAAATAAAAAGAGAGAAGCGCTCAACCTGGGAACGAACAATAGCATAATAGCTTGTTCTATGGCTAGTTACCACCCTAGAAGCAGCCTCTTTTTGCTCAATATATGCCTTTCACAGAGAAGAACTTTCCTGTAGCATATCAGTCTGATCCTGACTTAACAGTGCAGTCCAGCCCCGAAATACCAGGCAATCCCTCTCTGAACCAGAGAATCGGCAAAACCCCAGACGTACGTTTCGGACTATTGTGGGCCTCGTCAGTGAGGTGCAGCCATATCCCTCTAGGCACACTGAGCAACGGGTCCACGTCTGGATTCCCGCATCACACTTAGGGAGACTTCCCTAAGTGTCATAATTTGCATAAATAAAAAGAGAGAAGCGCTCAACCTGGGAACGAACAATAGCATAATAGCTTGTTCTATGGCTAGTTACCACCCTAGAAGCAGCCTCTTTTTGCTCAATATGTGCCTTTCACAGAGAAGAACTTTCCTGTAGCATATCAGTCTGATCCTGACTTAACAGTGCAGTCCAGCCCCGAAATACCAGGCAATCCCTCTCTGAACGAGAAGAATGGCAAAACCCCAGACGTACGTTTCAGCCTATTGTGGGCCTCGTCAGTGAGGTGCAGCTATATCCCTCTAGGCACACTGAGCAACGGGTCCACGTCTGGATTCCCGCATCACACTTAGGGAGACTTCCCTAAGTGTTATAATTTGCGTCTGGGGTTTTGCTGTTTCTCTTGTTCAGAGAGGGATTGCCTGGTATTTCGGAGCTGGACTGTACTGTGATGTCAGGATCAGACTGATATGCTACAGGAAAGTTCTTCTCTGTGAAAGGCACATATTGAGCAAAAAGAGGCTGCTTCTAGGGTGGTAACTAGCCATAGAACAAGCTATTATGCTATTGTTCGTTCCCAGGTTGAGCGCTTCTCTCTTTTTATTTATGCAAATTATGACACTTAGGGAAGTCTCCCTAAGTGTGATGCGGGAATCCAGACGTGGACCCGTTGCTCAGTGTGCCTAGAGGGATATGGCTGCACCTCACTGACGAGGCCCACAATAGGTCGAAACGTACGTCTGGGGTTTCGCTTTTTCTCTTGTTCAGAGAGGGATTGCCTGGTATTTCGGGGCTGGACTGTACTGTGAAGTCAGGATCAGACTGATATGCTACAGGAAAGTTCTTCTCTGTGAAAGGCACATATTGAGCAAAAAGAGGCTGCTTCTAGGGTGGTAACTAGCCATAGAACAAGCTATTATGCTATTGTTCGTTCCCAGGTTGAGCGCTTCTCTCTTTTTTTTTTTTTATTTCAGTTAGGTATGATGGTTGCCGAGCATGGACAGCCCACTTCAAATCACCCCACAGATTTTCAATGATATTCAGGCCTGGGGACTGGGATGGCCATTACAGAACATTTTACTTGTTCCGCTGCATAAATGCCAGAGTCGATTTTGAGCAGTGTTTTGGGTCATTGTCTTGTTGAAATATCCAGCCCTAGTGTAACTTCAACTTTGTGACTGATTCCTCAACATTATTTTTAAATATCTGCTGATATTGAGTGGAATCCATGCAACCCTCAACTGTAACAAGATTCCCAGTACCGGGACTGGCCACACAGCCCCAAAGCATGATGAAACATCCACTAAATTTTACTGTGGGTAGCGTTTGTCTTGGAACGCTGTGTTCCTTTGCCGCCATGCGCACCCCCTCAAATGCTCGCAATCAACTCCAACCAACATAGCCATAAACTTAGCTCTTTCTCCCCTGTTGCTGAGGAAGAAGTTTTGGCACTTATACTGCTCTCACCTCACTACCTGTCCCCTTGACCCTATCCCATCACAGGTACTCGATTCTTGGCAGGGCCCTCTACCCGTTTGATTGCTATAAATGTTTTGTTGTACTCCGTCTTTGTTTATAGCACCGCGGAATCTGTTGGCGCTCTACAAATAACCAATAATATTAATAATACACTCATACATGCATACATACATATAAATGCATACACAGACACAAAAAATTACTCTTACACAGATTTAATGAAAGAGGAAAAACATATTCGTCAAGTGGCTTTATATGTAGCGTTCACCTTAGTATATCTCATGTCACCTCTGTTTTTATTATGTATGTATATATATATATATATATATATATATATTTATTTTTTGTTTTAAAATAAAAAAAGAGAGAAATACACAAAAGGAAAAATCTAAATCCTTTCACAAAGTAAGGGAATACAGTACTCTTTAAAATTTGAAACAAAATATCCGTTTATTTTCATTTAGCTAATTGCCACTCAGGTATCGGTAGATTCCCATGTGAAGCAAACCAATGCATAAACATACGTGAATTAAACTGTAATACCTTAACATATTCATTCATCACAAATACATATTCCTTATATATCCCTTTAAGAACTTATGCACATAACCTTAGGCATGAATCAGATAGTCCATCTTAAAGATACAAATGATTTTTACATGAATCAGATAGTTTATCTTAAAGATACAAATTATTTTTTACGATTTGTTATGACAGACTGTAATGGATTGTCCATCCTGAACATTTTGGCCAGCTTTAAGCTTTCAAAAGGCAAAGTCCCCACATTAAGTGGTACTCATACACCTGTAGAGCCGTGTTTAAACAAGCATTCCGCTCATATTAGGCATTGCAACGCCTTCTGTGGGAAACAAACTGTGTAGCAAACGACCTCGGTAAAGGGGTGAAACGTACATGGCGTTGGCTTTGTTTGTTTGTTGTGAATATGGAAAAGACCGCAGGGCACTATCCTTGGCATGTCTGATACAAAGAGGCGTATCCTGACTATAATAAGAGGGGGCATCAGATCCGGTAAGCGGAATAAGTTTTCTAAGTGTGGTTTGAGCTAGAGTATGTTTTTTACCGCGGCTCTTATTATAGTCAGGAGCCGCCACCACCTTCACAGGCATTCCGCAGTCAGCATGGAGACTTCCTCTGCTTCGCTCACATGCAAGTTGCTCCGGACCTTTAATGGATCTTTACCCGGTGTGTGATGTCATCATTTAGCTCTCTGCTACCAGGTGGGTTATTTTGAGGTACTTTAAAGCGTATAAGTAAACAGACGTTTAGGATGAATGTGCTCCCACATTAGCGGTTATAACAAAAGCTGTCAAAAGATACGCCTCTTTGTATCAGACATGCCAAGGACAGTGCCCTGTCTTTTCCATATTCAGAACAAACAAACAAAGCCAACGCCATGTACGTTTCACCCCTTTGCCGCGGTCGTTTGCTGCAAAGTTTGTGTCCCACAGAAGGCGTTGCAAGGCCTAATATGAGCGGAATGCTTGTTTATACAGGTGTATGAGTACCACTAAATGTGGGGACTTTGTCTTTTTGAAAGTGTAAAGCTAGCCAAAATGTTCAAGATGGACAATCCATGACAGTCTGTCATAACAAACCATAAAAATGATTTGTATCTTTAAGGTGGACTATCTGATTCATATAAAAATCATTTGTATTTTTATTTTGAAATAATTTTTTATTAAGTGTTTATAATAACAATAACATACTCAGGCATGTACAATCAACATATCAGTGTAATCAACAAATTTCTGTTTTAGTCTATTCTCTGTAGACCTTAGTAACTCTTCAACAAGGTAATAAGTAGGTGATAGGCCCCGTCTCTCCGTCATGTTCTTATTCTTATATTACATATCTACTGTAAAGGTTCGTTATTTCTCCATTCTCTAGCTTCATGGTACATAATAAATGATTTCCATTGTATAACAAAATTTTCTTTTATTGTTTAGAGTTTCTGCTGCCATGTTTGCCATTTCATAATGGTGTGCTATCTTTTTTCAATGAACCCAAAACTAGGGGGCGTAGATTTCCAAAACTGTGCCACGCTAATTCTTACCACTGTACATATTGTAATAACTAACTTTTGATGTAGTTTTGGTATATGTTTCAAAAGGAAGTGTAATAATGCATTTATAGGAGATAATGTTATTTCCTTCTGGAAAATGGAACTATGGAGATCAGAGGTTCCCTCCCAAATCTCTCTAATTTTGTCGCAATGCCACCACATGTGCATATATGTCTCTCTATCGCCGCATTCCCTGAAACAAAGCTTTGGGGATGAGCCCTCAAAGCTCCCGAACCTAGTTGGGTGCAAGTACCATCTAAAAGTCACCTTGAGGTAGTTTTCTTTAAGTAAACCATTATGTTAAAATGACAGTCCCTTGACTAAGCTTGAGTTCCATGTCTTTAAAGGCCAGGTCTTGTCCAAATCCTGTTCCCATTTCATAATAGTTGGTGATTTAACCTCTCTAAAGCTATTGTTAAATTTAGGGTATAATATAGAGATCGTGCCATGTGTCAGGTCCTTAGCTAAACATAAGGATTCAAATATAGTGGGTGTTGGTGTCCTGAAAACACCCGTCACCTCTTGAACTCTAGATTTCAGTTGCAGGTAATGATACCATATGTTTCTGTCGTCAAGATCAATGGCTTTATATTGCTCATATGAGATGAAGCTGTCACCCACAAACACATCAGCTATTCTATAGATCCCCTTGTTAGCCCATTTCTGCTGAAATAGCTATAACGCAAGTATTTTAGCCTGTAACGCAGCGATCCATTCCGCACTCAAAAAATGACGTTTGAGTGCAGGATTTTCATACCGCTGTATTACAGGTTGTGCGGTCCGGCTAAATGCTGGCGTTATAGCCTATACAACCATGATCCATACAGCAATCTAAGACCAGTAGTTATAGATAATGCGAAACAAAAATGTTTAACAAAACTCATAACTAAAATGTTACAAAGTACACTAACACCGATAAACTACACTATTAACTCCTATACCGCCATCCCCAGCATCGCAAATATTTTATTAAACTTATTAACCCCTAATCCGCCGCCCACCCACATAGCCAGCACTATATAAAGCTATTAACCCCTAAACCGCGGCCCACCACATCGCTACTACTATAATAAACCTATTAACCCCTAAACTGCCGGCCCCCAACATTGCAACTACTAAATTAAACCTATTAACCCCTAAACCACCGGCCCCCCACATCGCAAATCACTAAATTAAACTAATAACCCCTAAACCCCACCCCTTTGGTTTTTTACCTGTGAAATAAAAAAAAACAAGTTTAAATTATAAAGTAACCTAACATTACTATTTTAAAACAATAAAATTAATGAAAAATAAAACAACAATTAAAACTAAATTACAAATTAAAAAAATCCTAATACTATGAAAACATTAAATCAATTACATTACAAAAAAAAAAAAATCTAAAATTACGAAAAATAAAAATCTCTAACATTATGAAAAATAATAAACAAAATTATCCAAAATAATAACAATCAAACCTAATCTAATACCCCTATAAAAACAAAAAAGCTCCCTAACCTAATCTAATACCCCTATAATAAAAACACCACCTCACCTAACAAAAAACTACCAATAGCCCTTAAAAGGTCTTTTTGTAGGGCATTGCCCTGAAGCAATCAGCTCTTTTACCTTAAAAAATTACAAAGTCCCCACTAACAGTAAAACCCCTCACCAAACCAACCCCACAAAATAAAAAACCTAAGTCTGAAAAAAACCTAAGCTACCCATTGCCTCCAAAGGGGTATTTGTATGGGTATTTCCCTTAAAAGGGCATTCCGCTATTTTGTGCCCAAAGCGCTAATCTAAAAATAAAAACACCTAAAAAGAAACTAACAATAACCCCAGGAAATCTACTCACAGTTCCTGAAGTCCGGACATCCATCTTCATCCAGGCGGCAGGAAGTCTTCAATCATCGTGGGGGCATCTTCTATCTTCATTTCAGTGGCGCAGAGCTGTGGAGGTGTGGAGCATCGTCGCTGGTGGCACGGACATCCAACATGGAGGATTCTCTTCATACGATCACCACCGTATACTGAAACTTGAATGCAAGGTACCCCTTTAAAAATAGGGTACCTTGCATTCCTATTGGCTGACATTTTCAAATCAGCCAATAGGATGAGAGCTGCTAAAATTCTATTGGCTGATTTGAACAGCCAATAGGATTGGGTGGTTTTTTTTTAGATTAGGACTTTGGGCACAAAAGAGTTGAATGCCCTTTTAATTCTAATGTCCATACAAATGCCCCTTTAGGGGCAATGTGTAGCTTAGTTTTTTTTTCAGATTTAGGTTTTTTATTTTGGGGGGTTGATTGGGTGGGGGGGTTTACTTTTAAGGGGTACTTTCTAATTTTTTAAGGTAAAAGAGCTAATTGCTTCAGGGAAATGCCCTACAAAAGGCCCTTTTAAGGGCTATTGGTAGTTTATTGTTAGGTTAGGTGCTGTTTTTATTTTGGGGGGCTTTTTTGTTTTTATAGGAATATTAGATTAGGTCGAATTATTATTTTGGATAATTTTGTTTATTATTTCTTGTAATCTTAGAGTTTTTTATTTTTCGTAATTTTAGAGTTATTTTTCGTAGTGTTATTTTTTTAATTTGTAATTAAGTTTTTTTTTATTTTCGTTAATTTTATTGTTTTAAAATACATTATAGTTTAAACTTAGGTTTTTTTATTTCATAGGTAAGTTTTTCCTTTATTTAAAGATAGATATTGTAAATTTAATTTAAAATTGGGGGAGTGTTAGGTTTAGGGGTTAATAGTTTAATTTAGTGTGTTGCAATGTGGGGGGTCGGCGGTTTATGGGTTAATAGGTTTATTTTATTAGTAGCGATGTGGGGGGCAGGTGGTTTAGGGGTTAATGGGTTTATTTTATTAGTAGCGATGTGGGGGGCTGGCGGTTTAGGGGTTAATAGGTTAATTTTATTAGTAACGATGTGGGGCAGGTATTTTAGGGGTTAATAGGTTTATTTTATTAGTAGCGATGTGGGGGCCGGCAGTTTAGGGGTTAGTAGTTTTTTTAGTGTCGGCGATGTCATAGGGCGGTGGTTTAGGGGTTAATAACTTCATTTAGTGTCTTTGATGTCGGGGGCGGCGTATTAGGGGTGTTTAAACTAAGGGTTTATGTTAGGGTGTTAGGTTTTAACATAACTTTCTTTTCCCCATAGACATCAATGGGGTTGTGTTACGGCCATCGCCATTTTGCAATCGCAGTTATTCGTTTTTCCTGACACTTTCTCCCCATTGATGTCTATGGGGGAAAATGTGCGCGAGCGCGTAAAGTAAGGCCTTGGGTTTTGTGCGGTATGGAGCTTATCGCACTATACCGCACAACAAGAGAAGGTTTTTCAGTAACTTGTAATGGCAGCGCTATGGAAATGGCGATACTGCTCATTATTTGCGTTATTTACACACACGGTATAGCTCAAAACTTGTAATCTTGGTGTTAGTTAGCAGTAGCACTCAAAGAACAACAGTATAACCCCTTGCCTTTATAGATAGCTCCTGTTTCTTCATATTTTAGCCGTATCTGTTATTATTTCAATGAGACAAGATAATACACGCTGCCCTACTGAATGCGGTCTACTTGTTATATAGCCCTTTATGGGGAAATTCTGAGTTCAATGTCTTATTTTTAATTATGCCTTATAATTAGGCTGACCATATTGCCGCTTTAAAAAGGGACACATATGAAAAATACATAAGGCAGGGTTCTCATAATGGAACATTATCCCAAACCATTTCTTTAAACAGCCCTGACATATGTATTTTTCATATGTGTCCCTTTTTAAAGCGGCAATATGGTCAGCCTACTTATAATAACATTTTGGTGTAACTGAGTCATTCTTGAATTCCTTTACAATACCAGAGCAATACCATTTTTTTTATCTTATAACAAATACAGATGTTTATTTTAGCATGTTTAATGAGTCACTTGCTTTGGAAATTTTAAACTCTGTTGTTTTAAATTTTGAGTTGTGTCTCTGAAAACATTGGGTGTCTACTAGCAAAAAAGAAAGTGTATAGGGGGCGTGTCCAAGCAGCGGCTCTAACCAGCCGCATTTTCTGGAGCTCTGGGTGAGTGGGTTATAAGCCGCTCAATATTAACTCACAAATACAGCTTTCAACAAAAATTCAAGTTAATTAGTGCTCCTAAGCACTATACAGACCGTTTCAATAATTCTCAGCTGTACGAATGATCCCAGAGGTGGAAACGGACAATTGTGGCCTGTACTAGCGGCGATCACGCAGGCAGCGCTTCCCCCCCGGCTGTCCGTGGTGTTTCACCAGAAACAAACCTAAGTTAAACCCATCATTTTATACTGCAGCCTTCTCAACATTTCCTTGATTGCCCCGGCTGAATCGGCCATCTATATACATCAGATAGCAAGACAAAGAAAGGAAGGGAAAGGTGTAAAAATGGCGTCCACTGCAGTAGACACGAGGAATGGCACAACCCTAGCATCGACAGATCGCACACTGCTTAAACTAGAGTTGCTGTTCCAGAAGCTGATAGATAAGGCTCCATCGGAGCAGGAACTGTTTCACCTAATGCAGAAAATCCCACCGACATTCCCGAAGCATCCAGTGTTACTACAACTAAAGACCTCGGAGTGCGGCCTGCCCTTTGGGCCCGGGAGGGCTGCGCAACTAACCACACAGCTGACACTGGGCTGCTTGCAGATAGATCCTCTAGATGCGCACTCTCACAAGTCGCCAATGCAACATGGAGACTGCGAAGCGGCGGAGACCACTGGGGAAGAAAGTATCACAAAGAAGCCATCTCACTCACCGCCGGACTTTCTAAGGCACAACAGGCGTGCCTCCACCCCTGGCTTAGCATCCGTGCAATTCACTCCCGTGACCTCCGCCATAAAAACAAACCACGATCTGACCAACGATGAAGATGAGCTGGTACATACTCTAGAGATGCCACCCCCGAGGGGACCCCCTGATATAGCAAAATCACTTGCTTCGCCCTTGTCGAGGGCTGGGTCTGGTCAGGTGCTTCGGGGCCTTGGGGGGGGACCTCTGCGAGCCGTGACTCCAAAGCTCTGTACAAACAAGACTGTGATCAGTCCGCTGCTTACCTTGCGAGGTCCCACAGAGACTTGGTACATTTCCCCTATACCATTCGACACATCATGGCACTCAAGGGTGTCAGACACGCCACTAAGTATAGTTTATTATGCCTAATTTCTGCTCGGCAGTTGAACTCTGCAACAGTGGGTGCGCTGCCCTCTTGGACCCCATGAATTTGGGCATGCTCATTGTGTTTGACATGCCTAGTTTATAGGCAATAGATTGTCTTGCAACTGCCCCATATAGTTCATGATATGAAAACCATGTTTATTAAGGTATTGTTTGGGCTAGAGCCTTATACTGAGCTTTGTTTTCCTAGTAATGCTGCACAACAAGCCTTTTAATCTTTGAATTGCCCTAAACACTTTACACACACACACATGTCGGTGGTATTCCTTTATCCACTTATAGTTACAAACTACACATCACATAGAGTAGCTTGCTCTCATCTTGCACTGCCTGTGGCCGAGGCAGTGTGGGACAAATATAAGCATAAAGCTAACTGACATGGCTGCTAATTTATCAAGAGGAGCCACCATACCCATTCAGGGGAGCTCAGCTTCAGCTATCTTTAGGTTAAAGTTACCACTTATATTGGATGCAAAAGATGGGGCAGCAAATATTAGTATATCTGAAGGTTGAAATATGTAGTTGTCTGTTATGTTAAAGATGTGGCCTTACTTCATGTCACTTAATCAAGTTCTGGTTGTTTGTAGTATTTTTCTTTTTGTATGTTTTTTCTTTTTGTGTTATTCATTTATATCAAGTTTGACTTTATCTTAGAAATATATATACAGACTGCAATTTTCTAACAATCAGTCAGCTTCCCCTATATTATCAACTTTGACTTCCTTATTTTGAGAGATCCAAAAGAGGTCTCTACAACTGGGGTATGGAAAGAACATCCAGCAAATACAACTCATATGTCCTGCTTTTCACAGGAAAAGGGACTTGATTTATTTACCTATGAAGCAATTTGCAGTATATTTATATATGTATCTACCTTTTGTTTGAATTGCTGAATTTAAGAATTGCTGTAAACTATTATCTTTTCTTTTTCTTTTAATAA
Organism: Bombina bombina; assembly: GCF_027579735.1. Classification (NCBI taxonomy): domain Eukaryota; kingdom Metazoa; phylum Chordata; class Amphibia; order Anura; family Bombinatoridae; genus Bombina; species Bombina bombina. The sequence goes on along the minus strand of NC_069499.1, from coordinate 969,852,779 downwards.
AGCCCATTGAAAATCAAAAAAAAAAAAAAAAAAAAAAAAAAGAAAGTGTATAGATTTGTGGTGCTTAGTAAACAGAAGCATGCTCCAGGGCATATCTCTTACATTATACAACTAATGCAAAACTGTGCTGTTAAGTATCAGCCTGATGAACTTGTGAAATGATTTTGGATATCTGGAAAACCAGTAGCCAATATATGGTTACTTAAGAATGTTAAAAACAGAGGCCTAGATTTGGAGTTTGGCGTTAGCCGTGAAAACCAGTGTTAGAGGCTCCTAACGCTGGTTTTAGGCTAACTCCGGTATTTGGAGTCACTCAAAATAGGGTCTAACGCTCACTTTTCAGCCGCAACTTTTCCATACCGCAGATCCTCTTACTTAAATTGCGTATCCTATCTTTTCAATGGGATCTTTCTAACTCCGGTATTTAGAGTCATGTCTGAAGTGAGCGTTAGACATCTAACGACAAAACTCCAGCCGCAGGAAAAAAGTCAGTAGTTAAGAGCTTTCTGGGCTAACGCCGGTTTATAAAGCTCTTAACTACTGTGCTCTAAAGTACACTAACACCCATAAACTACCTATGTACCCCTAAACCGAGGTCCCCCCACATCGCCGCCACTCGATTACATTTTTTTAACCCCTAATCTGCCGACCGCCACCTATGTTATACTTATGTACCCCTAATCTGCTGCCCCTAACACTGCCGACCCCTGTATTATATTTATTAACCCCTAACCTGCCCCCCACAACATCGCCTCCACCTACCTACACTTATTAACCCCTAATCTGCCGACCGCAAAGCGCCGCCACTACGTTATCCTTATGTACCCCTAATCTGCTGCCCCTAACACCGCCGACCCCTATATTATATTTATTAACCCCTAATCTGCCCCCCTCAACGTCACCTCCACCTGCCTACACTTATTAACCCCTAATCTGCCGAGCGGACCTGAGCGCTACTATAATAAAGTTATTAACCCCTAATCTGCCTCACTAACCCTATAATAAATAGTATTAACCCCTAATCTGCCCTCCCTAACATCGCCGACACCTAACTTCAATTATTAACCCCTAATCTGCCGACCGGAGCTCACCGCTATTCTAATAAATGTATTAACCCCTAAAGCTAAGTCTAACCCTAACACTAACACCCCCCTAAGTTAAATATAATTTACATTTAACGAAATTAATTAACTCTTATTAAATAAATTATTCATATTTAAAAGCTAAATACTTACCTGTAAAATAAATCCTAATATAGCTACAATATAAATTATAATTATATTCTAGCTATTTTAGGATTAATATTTATTTTATAGGCAACTTTGTAATTATTTTAACCAGGTACAATAGCTATTAAATAGTTAAGAACTATTTAATAGTTACCTAGTTAAAATAATTACAAAATTACCTGTCAAATAAATCCTAACCTAAGTTACAATTAAACCTAACACTATACTATCATTAAATTAATTAAATAAAATACCTACAATTACCTACAATTAAACCTAACACTACACTATCAATACATTAATTAAATACAATACCTACAATTACCTACAATTAAACCTAACACTACACTATCAATACATTAATTAAATACAAAACCTACAAATAACTACAATGAAATAAACTAACTACAATGAAATAAACTAAAAAAAACTAAGTTACAAAAAATAAAAAAATATCTACAAACATAAGAAAAATATTACAACAATTTTAAACTAATTACACCTACTCTAAGCCCCCTAATAAAACAACAAAGCCCCCCAAAATAAAAAATGCCCTACCCTATTCTAAATTACTAAAGTTAAAAGCTCTTTTACCTTACCAGCCCTGAACAGGGCCCTTTGCGGGGCATGCCCCAAGAAGTTCATCTCTTTTGCCTGTAAAAAAAACATACAATACTCCCCCCAACATTACAACCCACCACCCACATACCCCTAATCTAACCCATACCCCCCTTAAATAAACCTAACACTAAGCCCCTGAAGATCTTCCTACCTTGTCTTCACTATACCAGGTTCACCGATCGGTCCTGAAGAGCTCCTCCGATGTCCTGATCCAAGCCCAAGCGGGGGGCTGAAGATGTCCATGATCCGGTAGAAGTCTTCATCCAAGCGGGGCAGAAGAGGTCTTCCATCCGATTGAAGTCTTCATCCAGGCGGCATCTTCTATCGACATCCATCTGGAACGGAGCGGCAGCATCCTGAAGACCTCCGACGCGGAACATCCATCCTGGCCGACGACTGAACGACGAATGATGGTTCCTTTAAATGACGTCATCCAAGATGGCGTCCCTCGAATTAAGGTAGGAATATTCTGATTGGCTGATGGAATCAGCCAATCAGATTTAGCTCGCATTCTATTGGCTGATCGGAACAGCCAATAGAATGCAAGCTCAATCTGATTGGCTGATTGGATCAGCCAATCGGATTGAACTTGATTCTGATTGGCTGATTCCATCAGCCAATCAGAATATTCCTACCTTAATTCCGATTGGCTGATAGAATCCTATCAGCCAATCGGAATTCGAGGGACGCCATCTTGGATGACGTAATTTAAAGGAACCGTCATTCGTCGTTCAGTCGTCGGCCAGGATGGATGTTCCGCGTCGGAGGTCTTCAGGATGCTGCCGCTCCGTTCCAAATGGATGTCGATAGAAGATGCCGCCTGGATGAAGACTTCAATCGGATGGAAGACCTCTTCTGCCCCGCTTGGATGAACACTTCTACCGGATCATGGACATCTTCAGCCCCCCGCTTGGGCTTGGATCAGGACATCGGAGGAGCTCTTCAGGACCGATCGGTGAACCTGGCAGGGTGAAGACAAGGTAGGATGATCTTCAGGGGCTTAGTGTTAGGTTTATTTAAGGGGGGTTTGGGTTAGATTAGGGGTATGTGGGTGGTGGGTTGTAATGTTGGGGGGGGGATATTGTATGTTTTTTTTACAGGCAAAAGAGCTGAACTTCTTGGGGCATGCCCCGCAAAGGGCCCTGTTCAGGGCTGGTAAGGTAAAAGAGCTTTTAACTTTAGTAATTTAGAATAGGGTAGGGCATTTTTTATTTTGGGGGGCTTTGTTGTTTTATTAGGGGGCTTAGAGTAGGTGTAATTACTTTAAAATTGTTGTAATATTTTTCTTATGTTTGTAGATATTTTTTTATTTTTTGTAACTTAGTTATTTTTTGTACTTTAGTTAGTTTATTTCATTGTAGTTATTTGTAGGTTTTGTATTTAATTAATGTATTGATAGTGTAGTGTTAGGTTTAATTGTAGGTAATTGTAGGTATTTTATTTAATTAATTTAATGATAGTATAGTGTTAGGTTTAATTGTAACTTAGGTTAGGATTTATTTGACAGGTAATTTTGTAATTATTTTAACTAGGTAGCTATTAAATAGTTCTTAACTATTTAATAGCTATTGTACCTGGTTAAAATAATTACAAAGTTGCATGTCAAATAAATATTAATCGGGGGGCGGAGCCAACTGCCGAGGGAGCCAGACGTTCACAAGTGGAGCTCCTGGCTTCAATTGGATTTAAAATGTCTATTTGCCCTTAGGATAATGTTTTTTTTGCACTAAAAGACGATCCTTTGCTCTTCCCTAATACCACAGACCATGGGAGCATTCAATTGGATATCTGTGGCTATGGGAATCCTTTAAAAATATGACTGGGATGGAGGCCCTAAACAACTGGGGGTGGGCTGTGGCGCAGCTCCTTCATGTCCACTTTGCCAGGATGGAGACGACATTATTGCAGAGCTGTGCTGAAGCTAATGTGCCTGCGCATACTGCCCTTAGCCTGACTGCTGTTGACATTATCTCGGATCAGGATAACTACACTGAACTGCTAACCACCGGGCCCTCGTGTTGCCTGCCTAGCCTCCTGCAATATGGCGAACTGCCCGATTGCCGCTTCGACAGTCGAGCTGGTTGTGAGACAGGCACGTTCCTGGAGGCTGAGGAGGCTAATTGTCCTGCCAAACTTGCTGGACCCGGGCTGACCGATGGGACACCAGACCTTGGAATGGATCACACCTCACTTCCAAACCTACCTGCAGCTACAGGGCGCATGTTATTTGCAATTGGTGGCCATGCTTGGAGGGCTCTCCCTTTGCTACGTAAAGCTGTTGCTGAAGAGAGTGAGCCTACACCTAATGTCCTCATTATCGGACATGATTTGAATGGTAATCCTCCAGAATTCTCATTAGAGCGGATACTGCTGCCTGGTACAGAAGCAATGATCCCTAGAGGCATCGGTTAAAGGATCAGTCCTGAATTTTACCAAGTCCGTTACACTTCCTGAGGACTTCTGAATGACATTGGCTATGGTGGTGGCGTGTTTGATTATTCCTGGACTGTCCAATATCAGTTGGTTAGAACTCAATGTTTATTTAAAGCTTCTTTGTTATATATTAGTGTTTTACAGTTTTCCTTCCCAGTTTGTTTATTATACACAATGAAGTACTTGATGACATTTACCCCTATTGTCAGCATTTTACTCTTACCAGTTTAACTGCAGGTCTAAATATTTGTTTCCTAGGAAGGGTGCTAACTACATCAGCTTTAAATTGCAATGAATGGACATATGATATGCTTTGCCACAATCCTAATTTTTCTTCAAACTTTTAATTTACTTGAGAGGTTCAAGGGCATCTGCTGCACTATACATGTATTTAATTTATAGGCTGCAAATAGTATTTTGCAAGCTGAGAAATCTAATGTCTATAACTGAGTGCCTTCTTTTTTCTTATAGCATATTTAAAATAACATGTATATGTTTTTGCATATCTATATATAAGCTATTGTGCCCAATTAAGTAATCTCTGCCTGTATATAGACCTCTTAAATATCTTTCCTCCCTGCGTACTAAGTTAAAACTTGCTGAGGTCTTTAAGCTATATGTTATCCCTATATAAGTTGATATATTGAAGTTATATGAGACTATGGGGGATAGTTTAAGAGAAGTATATAAGGACATTGTTGCTTTTATTTGAGGGTAAATTTATGGTATGCTATATTAGATATTGAAGTCTCTCTGTCCCCTGCTCTCAATGTTGGTTATACTAAATTGATTGCTCATAACCAGAAAATGATGTAATTTTTATATGCAGCTATTGCACAGGAATTACATCACCTATGACAAGAGTGGATGCAACATTTTCAGTTGCAGCTCTAGATGTAATTCAACCGCTAAAAAATGATAATGTAGCTGGCACAACACAATGTAGTCACTCCCTGTTACTGGTCTACTAGGGTAAAATATGCGCGACCAGAAACCCAGCCAGGGGTTACACTATTTTAACCATAAATATTATATTGGAAGTCTGCTGTGCATTACTTTTTACATAATGTAAACAACAAGTTGCTTGGGTATAGGGCCCATACCCAAGTGATGAGACCTGGTGACGACTTAATAGTTATACCTGACGGGTTTCCCACAATTTAAATATACCCTATGTTTAATATTCAATACTAAGAATTTCTCTCAAAAGTTGAGTAATATATTTGGTAACAAAGTGTAGCTTTTTAGTTTCGCCACTAGAGGGGTAATCAAGTTTGGTTATGGCTAAAGAATTCATTTAACATTATGTACCTATAGGCTTTATATTTTGAGTTACCTCCTGTTCTCCCTGATTTATATACTGTTCAGGGTATAGGGGGTGGCAGAATGAGAAAACCTATGCACTTAGCAATAATAGGCATATGCGCCAAGATAGTAGTTATATAACATCTCTCAGCCGATTGTATCTCCCCTCACCCTTTCCCGCTCAGCATTTGTGAGCGGGTCATATCCACTTCCCTTTACCCGTCTGTGTCCAGTGGTGACAATAACCCCTGAGGGGAGTTATTATAATACTACCACATAAGTCCTTTTACCAGATGGATGCGATGGTGATGTTTCCCCCCACCAATCTGATCTTAAACTTACATTCTTGATTTTTCAGTACAGCCTCACTCTATCAGGTTTCACGATTGCTCCGCCTCCCCCCCACCAATATTCCTAATAAGCATTTATTTCTGATCATTTTCCACCCTTACTTTTTTATAACTCCCTCCTCCCCACCAATATACTCTGACATCCGTAGAAGGATAAGCTCTTAAGATTACCAGTTAATTCAGGCACACTCTTAGTTTGGTAAACTACAAGACCAGTCTTTGCCCCCCCCCCCTTCCTCTCCCTTTTCCCTCCCTTTCCTCTCCCTTTTCCCTCCCTTCCCCCCTTTCCCCATATGAGACTCTGACCCCCTCCTAATTCATTTGTTTTTATTATAATATTTTGGGTTCATATGGAATACATTGCCCCCCCCTTACTAGAGCGTATGATTTTCAATATAGATTGTACTTTTGTTTCCTATTACAATGTTTGATTTAGTATAGTTTGTACATTGTTATGCTTCCCTCCTAACTTACCACGCTCCCTTATTTTTGCATTCCGTACTATGTGCTTTACAGAGCTCTATAAGGCTTTGTATTCAATTTTGGGAGCCCAACTAACCTCCCCCCCACTCACCTACTCATTTATTCATCCACTCAACCACTCACTCATTCATCCATCTATTCACCCATTTAATCATATATCTATTTAGGCTGGGTCTCTTTACTGTCATTGTCTATATATCATATTTTAGCAACCTGGGACCCAGATAATCTCTTCCCCCGCCTACTCACTCCCTCGTTCATATTTTCATATACCCACTCATCAACCCATTCATTCATTTACTCGTCTCATTATCTTCATTTATATACTCACCCATTTCCTCACCTAACTAGGCTTTCCCTCACACATCCATCCATTACCTTAACCATATACCCATATGGGTTGTGCTCCTTTAATGTTGTTGTATACATACTATATTTTAACAAATCGGAGTACCCTTTGCTTTTCCTTAGTCTACTCCTTCATTCATCCACTTACTCATATACTCATTCATTCCCTCATTCATACACTTACTCATCTATTTACCCAGTAACTAAACCACTTGTTTAGTTACACATTGAAGTTTTGATTCAATTTTCTATAGACTAATTTTCCCTAAATACTGTTATAGATCTCTGGTGAGTTGTATACCAGAGACTTCTAGCGCGGGTTATCCTCGAATATACCGCAAAATTAATTACAGTTCTTTAAAAATCTGTGACAACTTTGTATATGTACTAAAATGTTGGGTTTTCTTGTTTATCTTTCAAAGTTCCCTATCTCTGTATATCTTGGTATACATGTTTATTTTATGCTTATATGTTATTTACTTACTGAAGAAAAGATGTAAAGCAAGAAAAAAAAAAAAAAGAAAATTTGAGGTCTACTTTGGACTTGGAACTCTGCATATGGCATAAGCTGGACTATTATTATCCTGGAAATGGAATATATTGTATGATTTGCTATATTTTAGTTCATTATGTGATGTTATACTTCTCATGTTTATATGTCATATCAATATAAACCTCAATAAAAAATTATTTAAACAAAAAAAAAAAAAAAATATTAATCCTAAAATAGCTACAATGTAATTATAATTTATATTGTAGCTATATTAGGATTTATTTTACAGGTAAGTATTTAGCTTTAAATAGGAATAATTTATTTAATAAGAGTTAATTAATTTCGTTAGATTTAAATTATATTTAACTTAAGGGGGTGTTAGTGTTAGGGTTAGACTTAGCTTTAGGGGTTAATACATTTATTAGAATAGCGGTGAGCTCCAGTCGGCAGATTAGGGGTTAATAATTGAAGTTAGGTGTCGGCGATGTTAGGGAGGGCAGATTAGGGGCTAATACTATTTATTATAGGGTTAGTGAGGCGGATTAGGGGTTAATAACTTTATTATAGTAGCGCTCAGGTCCACTCGGCAGATTAGGGGTTAATAAGTGTAGGCAGGTAGAGGCGACGTTGTAGGGGGCAGATTAGGGGTTAATAAATATAATTTAGCGGTCGGCGTTGTTAGGGCAGCAGATTAGGGGTACATAGGGATAATGTAAGTAGCGGCGGTTTACGGAGTGGCAGATTAGGGGTTAATAATAATATGCAGGGGTCAGCGATAGCGGGGGCGGCAGATTAAGGGTTAATAAGTGTAAGCTTAGGGGTGTTTAGACTCGGGGTACATGTTAGGGTGTTAGGTGCAGACGTAGGAAGTGTTTTCCCATAGCAAACAATGAGGCTGCGTTAGGAGCTGAACGCGGCTTTTTTGCAGGTGTTAGGTTTTTTTCAGCTCAAACAGCCCCATTGTTTTCTATGGGAGAATCGTGCACGAGCACGTTTTTGAGGCTACCCTATTCTAAATTACTAAAGTTCAAAGCTCTTTTACCTTACCAGCCCTGAACAGGGCCCTTTGCGGGGCATGCCCCAAAGAATTCAGCTCTTTTGCCTGTAAAAAAAACACATACAATACCCCCCCCCAACATTATAACCCACCACCCACATACCCCTAATCTAACCCAAACCCCCCTTTAATAAACCTAACACTAAGCCCCTGAAGATCTTCCTACCTTATCTTCACCATACCAGGTTCACCGATCGATCCAGAAGAGCTCCTCCGATGTCCTGATCCAAGCCCAAGCGGGGGGCTGAAGAGGTCCATGATCCGGCTGAAGTCATCATCCAAGCGGGAGCTGAAGAGGTCCATGATCCGGCTGAAGTCTTCATCCAAGCGGGAGCTGAAAAGGTCCATGATCCGGCTGAAGTCTTCTATCAACGGCATCTTCAATCTTCTTTCTTCGGGAGCCATCATCTTCCATCCGACACGGAACATCCTCTTCTCCCGATGCCTACTCGCCGAATGACGGTTCCTTTAAATGACGTCATCCAAGATGGCGTCCCTCGAATTCCAATTGGCTGATAGGATTCTATCAGCCAATCGGAATTAAGGTAGGAAAAATCTGATTGGCTGATTGAATCAGCCAATCAGATTGAGCTTGCATTCTATTGGCTGATCGGAACAGCCAATAGAATGCAAGCTCAATCTGATTGGCTGATTGGATCAGCCAATCAGATTGAACTTGATTCTGATTATCAGAATATTCCTAACTTAATTCCGATTGGCTGATAGAATCCTATCAGCCAATCGGAATTCGAGGGATGCCATCTTGGATGACGTCATTTAAAGGAACCGTCATTCGGCGAGTAGGTGTCGGGAGAAGAGGATGTTCCGCATTGGATGGAAGATGATGGCTCCCGAAGAAAGAAGATTGAAGATGCCGTTGATAGAAGACTTCAGCCGGATCATGGACCTCTTCAGCTCCCGCTTGGATGAAGACTTCAGCCGGATCATGGACCTCTTCAGCTCCCACTTGGATGATGACTTCAGCCGGATCATGGACCTCTTCAGCCCCCCGCTTGGGCTTGGATCAGGACATCGGAGGAGCTCTTCTGGATCGATCGGTGAACCTGGTATGTTGAAGATAAGGTAGGAAGATCTTCAGGGTCTTAGTGTTAGGTTTATTTAAGGGGGGTTTGGGTTAGATTAGGGGTATGTGGGTGGTGGTTTGTAATGTTGGGGGGGGTATTGTATGTGTTTTTTTTAAAGGCAAAAGAGCTGAATTCTTTGGGGCATGCCCCGCAAAGGGCCCTGTTCAGGGCTGCTAAGGTAAAAGAGCTTTGAACTTTAGTAATTTAGAATAGGGTAGGGCATTTTTTTATTTTGGGGGTCTTTGTTATTTTATTAGGGGGCTTAGAGTAGGTGTAATTAGTTTAAAATTGTTGTAATATTTTTCTGATGTTTGTAAATATTTTTTTATTTTTTGTAACTTAGTTCTTTTTTATTTTTTGTACTTTAGTTAGTTTATTTCATTGTATTTATTTGTAGATATTGTATTTAATTAATTTATTGATAGTGTAGTGTTAGGTTTAATTGTAGGTAATTGTAGGTATTTTATTTAATTAATTTATTGATAGTGTAGTGTTAGGTTTAATTGTAACTTAGGTTAGGATTTATTTTACAGGTAATTTTGTAATTATTTTAACTATTTTAGCTATTGTACCTGGTTAAAATAAATACAAAGTTACCTGTAAAATAAATATAAATCCTAAAATAGCTATAATATAAATATAATTTATATTGTAGCTATATTAGGATTTATTTTACAGGTAAGTATTTAGCTTTAAATAGGAATAATTTATTTAATAAGAGTTAATTAATTTTGTTAGATGTAAATTATATTTAATTTAGGGGGGTGTTAGTGTTAGGGTTAAACTTAGCTTTAGGGGTTAATACATTTATTAGAATAGCGGTGAGCTCCAGTCGGCAGATTAGGGGTTAATGTTTGAAGTTAGGTGTCGGCGATGTTAGGGAGTGCAGATTAGGGGTTAATACTATTTATTATAAGGTTAGTGAGGCGGATTAGGGGTTAATAACTTTATTATAATAGCGGTGCGGTCCGCGCTCGGCAGATTAGGGGTTAATAAGTGTAGGCAGGTGGAGGCGACGTTGTGGGGGGCGGATTAGGGGTTAATACATATAATATAGGGGTCGGCGGTGTTAGGGGCAGCAGATTAGGGGTACATAAGGATAACGTAAGTAGCGGCGCTTTGCGGTCGGTAGATTAGGGGTTAATTATTGTAGGTAGCTGGCGGCGACGTTGTGGGGGGCAGGTTAGGGGTTAATAAATATAATATAGGGGTCGGCGGTGTTAGGGGCAGCAGATTAGGGGTACATAAGTATAACGTAGGTTGCGGTCGGCAGATTAGGGGTTAAAAAAATTTAATCGAGTGGCGGCGATGTGGGGGGACCTCGGTTTAGGGGTACATAGGTAGTTTATGGGTGTTAGTGTACTTTAGAGCACAGTAGTCAAGAGCTTTATGAACCGGCGTTAGCCCAGAAAGCTCTTAACTACTGACTTTTTTCTGCGGCTGGAGTTTTGTCGTTAGATTTCTAACGCTCACTTCAGACACGACTCTAAATACCGGAGTTAGAAAGATCACATTGAAAAGATAGGATACGCAATTGACGTAAGGGGATCTGCGGTATGGAAAAGTCGCGGCTGAAAAGTGAGCGTTAGACCCTTTCCTGACTGACTCCAAATACCGGCGGTAGCCTAAAACCAGTGTTAGGAGCCTCTAACGCTGGTTTTCACGGCTACCGCCAAACTCCAAATCTAGGCTATTGATTCTAGATGCGATAACCAGATTACTAGATGACCATTATATATGGCACTCAGATGACCTGGTAAGAGAGTGGGTTTGCTTTTGTGCTCCTAAGCCCAAAGCAAGTCCTCAACTGAAGTGTTATTAAACTGTCCTGGGTATTTTAAAAGCTTTAAAAACATTTATTTTGCATGCAGATCTCTTTGCAAAACACTGAACAATTACTAATGCATAAATAAAAAAATGATTTTAATGATCTTTTAATTTGACTTTTTTTTTAATTCAGCTTTAAATAAAAAGCAAAATTAGTTTAATTGATATTTTTTTAAAATTTATTTCCAAATTGTATCATATAAACTATTTCCTTCTTTTCAATGACTTATGCAAAGTTCAAGATTAAAATTTAGTTTTAAAATTACACTTTTTACTTCAGTTATGGAATGCAAGGCCATTTTTTTCTATAAAACTCATTACATAAAACCACAGATACAGTTTGGGAACTCCAGAGAGGGAACAGCTTGTGAGGTACATAACGGATGTTCAGGATAATCCTTCATGAGCATTAAATATTTATCATAATCACCACACAGGTGATATGAACATTCTTGCATTTTTTAAATAAGATTTAAACACTGGAACATCCTACCCCAAATGATTTTCAAAAAAGAACTATTTAACTGTATTAAGAGAAACAATTGTCTGTTTTTTTCCCGTGTACAAACTATATTAGCATTTTAAGAACTTAGGTATAACAGTATCGCTGGCAGTTTTCTAAATTGTTCTCTCTTGTCTCTTAGAAACAGCATTGTGCATTGTTTTTTAGACAATAATATATCATTTTTACTAACAAGCAGAAATGATACTTTAATAAAGTATGAGAATCATTTGATACTTAAATAGAGCTGTCTGAAAAATGGATTACTTGCACTTGGAAATTGTTCATGTGCAAGATCTAAATTATTAATTAGGGATACTGTTAGCCCTTTTTGCAGTCATACACACAAACATATATATATATATATATATATATATATATATATATATATATATATACAGTATATATATATATATATATATACACAAACACACATATATACACACATATATACATATATAAATCCACTGTGTTTTGTGTATATAAACATTATTATCATAAGCCGTATAACTGCAATGAACCATGGATTATGTTTTATATATTTGGGTATATATATATATATATATTTATTTATATATATATATATATATATATATATATATATATATATATATATATATACATACACAGTAATGGTCAACAATATTGGCACCTCTGCAATTCAGATAATGCACCACTTTGCCCAGAAAATTGTTGCAATTACAAATGTTTAGACATTCTCATGTTTATTTCTTTTGTTTGTATTGGTATGTGACAAAAAGTGGAGAGAAAAAAAGCCAAATCTGACACATTCCACGCAAAACTCCAAAAATGGACTGGTCAAAATTATTGGCACCCTCAATTTAATATTTGATAGCACACCCCTTGGAAAATAACTTAAATCAATTGCTTCCTGTAACCATCAATGAGTTTCTCACACCTCTCTTCTGGAATTTTGGACCACTCTTCTTTCACCATCTGCTCCAGGTCTCTCAGATTGGAAGGGTTCCTTTTCCAAACTGCTATTTTGAGATCTCTCCACAGGTGCTCTATGGGATTGCTGGCCAGTTCAGTACTCGCCAGCGCTTTGTCTTAAACCATTTCTGGGTGCTTTTTGATGTGTGCTTTGGATCATTGTCCTGCTGTGAGACCCATGACCTCTGACGGAGACCCAACCTTCTGACACTGGGCCTTACATTGCACCACACCAGTTCTTTGGTAGTCTTCAGATTTCATAATGCCATGCACACAGTCAAGACATCCAGTGCTTGAAGCAGTAAAGCAACACCAAAACATCAGTGAACCCCCACCATGTTTGACTGTAGGGACTGTATTTTTTTCTTTAAAAGCCTCATTTCTTTTTCTGAAAACAGTAAATGATGGGCTTTACGAAAAAGCTGTAATTTTGTTTTGTCTGTCCACAGCACATTCTCTGAAAAGAATTTTGGCTTCCTCAGGTAAATTTTGGTAATCTCCAATCTGTCATTTTATGTTTCTGTGTCAGCAGTGGGGTCCTCCTGGGTCCCTTTTCATTCAGATGGTGATGTCTAGTGTGAGCTGACACATTTGTACCCTATGCCTGAAGGTCAGCTTGAATTTGTCTGGAATTTGATCGAGTTTCTTTATCCACCTTTCGAACAATTCTTTGTTGCAATCATTGATCAATTTTCCTCTTTTGTTCACGTCCAGGGAGATTAGCTACAGTGCCATGAGCTGTAAACATCTTGATAATGTTGCGCACAGTGGACACAGGAACATTAAGATCTCTGGAGATGGACTTGTAACCTTGAGATTGTCCATACTATTCCACAATTTTTGTTCTCAAATCCTCAGACAATTATTTGCTGCTCTTTCTCTTCTCCATGCTCAGTGTGGCACACAGAGACACACAACAGAAAGGTTGAGTACATTTTTCACCATTTTAACTGGATGCCGGTGTGATTTCTATATTGCCAACACCTATTAATTGATACAGGTGAGTTTAGTTACAAATTACAGTAGCATCACAAACTTTGACTGCAATTATTTCTTACAATTTTGAGAAGGTGCCAATAATTTTATCCAGTCCATTTTTGGAGTTTTGCGTGGAATGTGTCAGATTTGGCTTTTTTTTCTCCACTTTTTTTGTGTCACACCAATACAAACAAAAGAAATAAACATGAGAATGCCTAAACATTTCTAATTGCAAAATTTCTGGGCGAAGTGGTGCATTATCTGACAGAAATGCAGCGGTGCCAATATTTTTGGCCATGACTGTTTATATATATATATATATGTGTGTGTGTGTGTGTGTGTGTGTGTGTAGAGAGAGAAAAATGGGAGAAAGGGAGAGATAGAAAGATAGAGAGAGAGGAGAGAAAGAGAGATGAGAGAGAGGAAGAGAGAGAGACAGAGGGAGAGCAAAGAAACAGATAAAAGAGAGAAGAGAGATAGGAGGGAGATGAGAGAAAGAGAGAGCAGAGAAAGAGAGAGCAGAGAAAGAGAGATTAGAGAGAGAGAGAGGAGAGAAATAGATGAGAGAGAGGAGAGAGAGAGATAAGAGAGACAGAGAGAGGAGAGAAAGAGATGAGAGAGAGAGAGTAAACTATGCAATTATTTAAAATCTTGCTGGTACAGCTTCCCTGAACAATACTAATTAGACACGCAAATGCAGCCAGCTGCAAAGTCTTTATTAATTATTATAACTGTGTGAGAATATCACTATGTAGAGAATTAGTTGTATTTGGATGAGTGGCATTAAAACAAAGAAGGGCAAAGCCTAAATTCCATCATTACTGGTGAACTTATTAGATATGTGTTTTGATGATTTTGGAACATAAAAACATACGGCTAGATTACGAGTTGTGCGTTAGGGCAAAAAAGCAGCGTTAAGAGGTCATAACGCTGCTTTTTTATGCCCGCTGGTATTACGAGTCTTAAAGGTTTAGGTGTACCTCAAACTTCTTTGGCCTTAACGCAAAACGACTTACGTAAACTTCGTAAAGTCTTTTTTCTATGGGACTTCCATAGTGCCGGTATTACGAGTCTGTCCTGGGAGGCCAAAATGTGAGCGGTACAGCCTACCCTGTCAAGATCCCTAACGCATTTAAAAGTCAGTAGTTATGAGTTTTATGGTACAACGCCGTAACATAAAACTCATAAACAAAGTGCTAAAAAGTACACTAACACCCATAAACTACCTATTAACCCCTAAACCAAGGCCCTCCCGCATCGCAAATACTATAATAAAATTATTAACCCCTAATCTGCTGCTCCGGACATCGCCGCCACCTACATTATATTTATGAACCCCTAATCTGCTGCCCCCAACATCGCCGACACCTACATTATATTTATTAACCCCTAATCTAACACCCCAATGTCGCCGCAACCTACCTACACTTTTTAACCCCTAATATGCCGCCCCCAACGTCGCCACCACTATAATAAACATATTAACCCCTAAACCGCTGCACTCCCGCCTCGCAAACATTAGTTAAATATTATTAACCCCTAATCTGCCGTCCCTAACATCGCCGCCACCTATCTACATTTATGAACCCCTAATCTGCCACCCCCAATGTCGCCGCCACTATATTAAAGTTATTAACCCCTAAATCTAAATCTAACCCTAAGCCTAACACCCACTAACTTAAATATAATTTAAATCAATCTAAATAAATATTCCTATCATTAACTAAATAATTCATATTTAAAGCTAAATAACTATAAAATAAACCCTAAGCTAGCTACAATATAACTAATAGTTAAATTGTATCTAGCTTAGGGTTTATTTTTATTTTACAGGCAAGTTTGTATTTATTTTAACTAGGTATAATATTTATGAAATAGTTTTTAACTATTTAATAGCTACCTAGCTAAAATAAATACAAAAGTACCTGTAAAATAGAACCTAACCTAAGTTACACTAACACCTAACACTATACTATAATTAAATACATTAACTAAATTAAATACAATTGCCTAAATTAAATTAAATTAGCTAAAGTACAACCCCCCCAGTAAATTACAGAAAATAATAAACAAATTACAGATATTAAAACTAATTACTCCTAATCTAATAGTCCTATTAAAATAAAAAAGCCCCCCCAAAATAAAAAAAATCCCTAGCCTAAACTAAGCTAAACTACCAATAGCCCTTAAAAGGGCCTTTTGCAGGACATTGCCCCAAAGTAATCAGCTCTTTTACCTGTAAAAAAAATACAAACAACCCCCAACAGTAAAACCCACCACCCACACAACCGACCCCCCAAATAAAATACTATCTGCAAAAGAGCTAACTGCCCTTTTAAGGGCAATGCCCATCCAAATGCCCTTTTCAGGGCAATGGGGAGCTTAGGTTTTTTTTAGATAGTATTTTATTTGGGGGGTTGGTTGTGTGGGTGGTGGGTTTTACTGTTGGGGGGTTGTTTGTATTTTTTTTTTACAGGTTAAAGAGCTGATTACTTTAGGGCAATGCCGCGCAAAAGGCCCTTTTAAGGGCTATTGGTAGTTTAGTTTCGGCTAGAGGTTTTTTTATTTTGGGGGGGGGCTTTTTTTATTTTAATAGGGCTATTAGATTAGGTGTAATTAGTTTAAATATCTGTAATTTGTTTATTATTTTCTGTAATTTAGTGGGGTTTTTTGTACTTCTAATTTATTTTTATTTAGTTAATTTATTTAATTATAGTGTAGTGTTAGTGTAACTTAGGTTAGGTTTTTTTTACAGGTACTTTTGTATTAATTTTAGGTAGGTAGTTATTAAATAGTTAATAACTATTTAATAACTATTCTAACTAGTTAAAATAAATACAAACTTGCCTGTAAAATAAAAATAAACCCTAAGATAGATGCAGTGGCCCCTATTCAACAAAGGTCTTGCGGACCTTATCCGACAGTGCGGATCAGGTCCGCAAGACCTCCCTGAATGCGGAGAGCAATACGCTCTCTGTATTCAGCATTGCACCAGCAGCTCACAAGAGCTGCTGGTGCAACGCCGCCCCCTGCAGACTCGTGGCCAATGGGCCGCCAGCAGGGAGGTGTCAATCAACCCGATCGTACTCGATCGGGTTGATTTCCGGCAATGTCTGTCCGCCTGCTCAGAGCAGGTGGGCAGGGTTATGGAGTAGCGGTCTTTGTGACCGCTGCTTCATAACTGCTGTTTCTGGCAAGTCTGAAGACTCGTCAGAAACACGGGGCATCAAGCTCCTTTCGGAGCTTTATAGATAGGCCCCAATGTAACTATTAGTTATATTGTAGCTAGCTAAGGGCTTATTTTACAGGTAAGTATTTAGTTTTAAATAGGAATAATTTAGTTAATGATAGGAATATTTATTTAGATTTATTGTAATTATATTTAAGTTAGGGGGTGTTAGGGTTAGGGTTAGACTTAGGTTTAGGGGTTAATAACTTTAATATAGTGGCGGCGACATTGGGGGCGGCAGATTAGGGGTTAATAAATGTAGGTAGGTTGCAGCGACATTGGGGGCAGCAGATTAGGGGTTAATAAATATAATGTAGGTGGCGGCAGTGTCCGGAGCGGCAGATTAGGGGTTAATAATATAATGTAGGTGTCGGCGATGTTGGGGGCGGCAGATTAGGGGTTAATAAGTGTAAGATTAGGGGTGTTTAGACTCGGGGTTCATGTTAGGGTGTTAGGTGTAGACATAAATTGTATTTCCCCATAGGAATCAATGGGCTGCATTGCTGAGTTTTACGCTGCTTTTTTGCAGGTGTTAGACTTTTTTTCAGCCGGCTCTCCCCGTTGATTCCTACGGGGAAATCGTGCACGAGCACGTACGACCAGCTCATCGCTGACTTAAGCAGCGCTGGTATTGGAGTGCGGTAATGAGCAAAATTTTGCTCAACGCTCACTTCTTGTCTTTTAACGACGGGTTTCTGAAAACCGGTAATACCAGCGCTGCAGGTAAGTGAGCGGTGAGGGAAAACTGCTTGTTAGCACCGCATAGCCTCTAACGCAAAACTCGTAATCTGGGCCACATCATCTTAAAGGGAGATGAAACACAAATTGTGTCAAGATTCAGATATAGTGTATCATTTAAAAAAATGAATTTATTATTTTCTATTATCAAATGTTCTTTGTTCCTTTAATATCCTTTGTTGAAAGCAGGTAAGCAGGCTCAGTATCATGCATTTGTTTAGAGCATTAAATGGCATAAGTTTTGCAAGAATGCCTTTAACAGTTATACATTGTGAAAAAAACTGCAAATCTGCTGCCATATAGTTCTATAGACATGTTTACCTACTGTACCTAGGTATTCTCTTCAACAAAGAATACTTTGATAACAAAGTACATATGATAAGTAGATTGGAAACATTTTACAGTGCATGCTCTGTCTGAATCTTGAAAGATAAAATTTAGGTTTCATGTCCCATTAATATTGGACTGTGCTAAAACAAATTTTGAGTCATTCCAAAACCCACATTTATTCATAAACAAAAACAATCTTTTGACAATGTATTTTCCCCATAATCAATAAAAAAATTAATTGTTTTAATGCTTTTTACTGTTTGGTTGGGAACTTGACATTAACATGTATATCTATATTTCTAGTTATCTGTCTGTCTATCTATCTATCTATCTATCTATCTATCTATCTATCTATCTATCTATCTATCTATCTATCTATCTATCTATCTATCAATCAATCATCTATTCACATATCATATATCTGTCTGTCTGTCTGTAGGTATGCCTATCTATGTCTAACTATCTATCTATCTACCTATCTATCAATCTATCTATATATCTATCTACCTACCAGGTGTCACACAATGAGGAACCTTTTGCCTTCTCAATGCTATACAAAAACCCTGCATGTTTAATGGTAGATTTACAATTTTGATTAATTGTTCCATGAGACCCTCTTCTAGTCATTAGTAGTCCACTGGAAGTGCTTTATGTCCAAGTGAAGCCTCTTTTTCTCTTTTTTCCATCTCAGCAATGGCTTTCTTACTGCCATTTGATATGTGTAACCTGTAGCTCAAATCCCATCAAGTTGAGTGTGAGACTTTGTTTGTTTGACCAGTATTAAGCTGTGCTTTAAGTTGCTACCTATCACACAAGCTGTTAACTCTAGGAAATGTGTCTTCTGATTCTGCTGTGGCTTACTGACCTATCATTTTCAGAGTTTCATCCAGTTTCTTAAAGGGCCAGTCTACACCAGAATTTTTATTGTTTTAAAATATTGATAATCCCTTTATTACCCATTCCCTAGTTTTGCATAACCAACACAGTTATATAAATACACTTTTTACCTCTGTGATTATCTTGTATCTAAGCCTCTGCAAACTGCCCCCTTATTTCAGTTCTTTTGACAGACATGCATTTTAGCAAATCAGTTCTGGCTCCCTGGAACTTCATGTGCGTGAGCAGAGTGTTATCTATATGACACACATGAACTAACACCCTCTAGTGGTGAAAAACTTTCAAAATGTCCTGAGAGAAGAGGTGGCTTTCAAGGGCTTAGCAATTAGCATATGAACCTCCTAGGTTTAGCTTTCAACTAAGAATACCAAGAGAACAAAGCAAAATTGGTGATAAAAGTAAATTGGAAAATTGTTTAAAATTATATGCCCTATCTGAATCATGAAAGTTTATTTTGGACTAAACTGTCCCTTTAAGTGCCTTGGATTTCTTTGCAATTTCTCTAAATAAAAGACCCTTAAAGTGAATGTAAAGTTTTATTCTTTCAAGAATAAAAGTTAAGTATTTTAACAAAACAAGTGAAATGTAAAGTTTGATGAATGAAAGTGCCCCTGTTTTTAATAGGAGTTTTAAAAACCGGGCACACATTCGTCAAACTTTACATTTACTTTAAGGGCCATCTTTTAAGGGTCTACATGCATTATGTTTTGGTAAGCTAAACTTAACCTCTGGCAGTTTCCTTTGTAGCATTTGACATTATTCACTTGACTTGGACTGCTTAAATTTGAATAAAAACTGGAAAAATATGTGTATGTGCGTACTCATATTTATATCTATAATTAAATATCTTTATATCTTAATGTATATTTATAAAGATAAATTGTTAATTACTTACAGCTAGATTACAAGTTTTGCGTTGCATATAAAATAAATATGTTTCTTGCAGCGCCACTGAATATAACCATACAAGCTGTACCTAAAAGGCGGAATCTCCCAACCAGATTCCAATAAATCAGTGGTATAAAATAAAATGCCAGAGGGTACAGCGCTGCAACACCTTGAGTTAGGGGTAAGCGGCTTAAGATGGTGTCCACGACTGGATATATATATGTAGAGATGATGATTGTACTCAGAGCTAAAAAGATCCAAGTATTCTAAAAATGTCTTAAAATCAATCAATACTGTTAAGAATAAAATATAACATTTAATGTGACATTAAATAAAGTTGGACAATGAATAAAATTATGACAAAAAATATATAAAAACATATACGATCTAAGCATATATTGGATATGACTGGGTAAAAGACTATAGGAAAAACTCTATAGTGATTATTTGATAAGAATGTAAAATCTAAGTTTATGTTCAGATTAATAGAAATGTTCAAAGGGTACCCATACAATCCAGAAACAGTCCTAAGATCTGTTTAGGATAATTAAATGTCCAGAGTATTAGAGTGATGATCCAGAGTATTAGAGTGATGATTAAAAAAAGAAGTTCATATGAATATCAGCAAGGTGAAAAAATGTTCAAAAAATAGTGTTCAAAGAGACATGTGTGTATCAAAAATGTGAAAAAATTATTCCTCTGAATCAAAAATTAGAAATACTATGGAAAAAATATGTGTGCATAAATGTGATATCACAAATGTGTGTGTGAAAAAATGCCAAAATACAGAGGGCAATAAAGAATAATAATGGTGATGACTGTGAGGTGTACACCCAAAAAAACAGCCCCAAAAAATGTCTTTAAAAAATCTTCCTTAAAAATAATCTTTAAAGTCAAATGTGGTAATCCCAAAATAGATGTGATGTGTAATAATCCAAATGAATCCAAATAGTGATGTTGTAAGATTTTCTAAGTGATGGTCCTTTTTCTCAAAGATTGGGTCAATGCTTTAGAGATGCCATCATCAACAACAACATATAACAACAAAAAATTAGCGCAATTTTCGGCGCGAATTTTAGGCGCCAAATTTGAAGCAATTTCATTGGCTCACTAAACACACTTAAGGTGTAAACGCCAAGAAGCCATTACCAGTCTTGAGAAAGGTCCTTTGCGGACTGAAACGCGTTGGCTACACTGGTAATACGGCTCAGGATTAAATTTGGTGATTAGAACACTTATATTTTGTTTTTTATAGTAGCTGTATTGCACTATGTCCGTTTTTGTATAATTTTACAGGTATGATGGCATCTCTAAAGCATTGACCCAATCTTTGAGAAAAAGGACCATCACTTAGAAAATCTTACAACATCACTATTTGGATTCATTTTGATTATTACACATCACATCTATTTTGGGATTACCACATTTGACTTTTACTAAAGATTATTTTTAAGGAAGATTTTTTAAGGACATTTTTTGGGGCTGTTTTTTTGGGTGTACACCTCACAGTCATCACCATTATTATTTTTCTTTTTTGCCCTCTGTATTTTGGCATTTTTTCACGCACACATATTGTGATATCACATTTTTGCACACATATTTTTTCCATACTATTTCTAATTTTTGATTCAGAGGAATAATTTTTTCACATTTTTGATATACACATGTCTCTTTGAACACTATTTTTTGAACATTTTTTCACCTTGCTGATATTCATATGGACTTCGTTTTTTAATCATCACTCTAATACTCTGGATCATCACTCTAATACTCTGGACATTTAATTATCCTAAACAGATCTTAGGACTGTTTCTGGATTGTATGGGTACCCTTTGAACATTTCTATTAATCTGAACATAAACTTAGATTTTACATTCTTATCAAATAATCACTATAGAGTTTTTCCTATAGTCTTTTATCCAGTCATATCCAATATATGCTTAGATCGTATATATTTTTATATATTTTTTGTCATAATTTTATTCATTGTCCAATTTTATTTAATGTCACATTAAATGTTATATTTTATTCTTAACAGTATTGATTGATTTTAAGACATTTTCACAATACTTGGATCTTTTTAGCTCTGAGTACAATCATCATCTCTACATATATATATCCAGTCGTGGACACCATCTTAAGCCGCTTACCCCTAACTCAGGGTGTTGCAGCGCTGTACCCTCTGTCATTTTATACCACAAGTTTTGCGTTGCGGCTTGTAGCGCTGAAAATATGTTATTTTTAGCATTAAAACAGCACCACAGCTATTACTTATCTTGTCGGTATAGGTGTACCGCACACCTTTTAGCCTGTACCGCAACGTCAGTCCCGCACACGTAAAAATGACGTATTTTCATGGGATTCCCATAGCGCTGCTATTACGATTTTTGCATTGAGGCTAAAAAGTGAGCGTTACAGCCTAAAACCACAAGATCCGTACCGCCATCTAAAGTCAGTAGTTATGAGTTTTACGTTACAAAGCTGTAACATAAAACTCATAAATAAACTGCTACATTAAACACCCATAAACTACATTGCAAACACTATAATACATTTATTAACCCCTAATCTGCCTCCACTTAAAACATTTATTAACCCCTATTCCACCGCTTCCTGACATCGTCACCACTATACTAAAGTTATTAACCCCTAAACCACCGCCCTCCCACATCAAAAACACTATTTAAATATTATTAACCCCTAATCTGCTGTCCACCCACACCGCCGCTATAATAAACCTATTAACCCCTAAACCTCAAGCCCCCCACAACAAAATATACTAAAATAAACTATTAACCCCTAAACCTAATGCCCCCCTAACCTTATATTAAAATTACAATTTCCCTATCTTAAATTAAATTAAAACTTACCTGTCAAATTAAAAAAAATTATAATTTTAAACTAATAAACTATTATAATTATGAAACTAAAATTAAACTAACTACCAATTAAATAAAACTAAACTACCAATAAAAAATCCTAACACTACTCTAAAAATTACAAAAAGTATCTACCTACAAAAATAAAAACTAAATTACAAACCCCCCACACAAAATTACGAAAAATAACAAATTATCAAAAATAAAAAAGAATTACACCTAATCTAAAAGCCCTATCAAAATAAAAAAGCCCACACAAAATAAAAAAAACCCTAGCCTACAATAAACTACCAATGGCCCTTAAAAGGGCCTTTTGTGGGGCATTGCCCCAAAGGTATCAGCTCTTTTACAAACACCCCCCCCAACAGTAAAACCCACCCCCCAAAATAAAAACCCTAACTCTAAAATAACCTAAGCTAACCATTGCCCTGAAAAGGGCAATAAAGCAGCGTAAAGCTCAGTAACACAGCCCAATTGATTCCTATGGGGAAACAAAATTTATGTTTACACCTAACACCCTAACATGAACTCCGAGTCTAATCACCCCTAATCTTACACTTATTAACCCCTAATCTGCCGCCACCTACATCGCCGACATCTACATTATATTTATTAACCCCTAACCTGCCGCACCGGACATCACCGCCACCTACATTATACTTATGAACGCCTAATCTGCTGCCCCCAACATCACTGACACCTACATTATATTTATTAACCCCTAATCTGCTGACCACAACATCGCAGACACCTACATAATGTTATTAACCCCTAATCTTAAGAACAGCACAGAGGTGTCAGATTAAAAATCCCTTTATTTTAGAACATGGGGACAAAACAATGAACACAACGTTTCGGGGCGGTCCCCTTAATCATGTGGGACCGCCCCGAAACGTTGTGTTCATTGTTTGATTAACCCCTAATCTGCCACCACCAACGTCGCCGCCACTATAATAAACATATTAACTCCTAAACCGCCGTACTACCGCTTCACAAACTAAATATTATTAACCCCTAATCTGCCGCCCCTAACATCACCGCCACTATACTAAATTTATTAACCCCTAAACCTGTCTAACCCTAACCCTAACACCCCCTAACTTAAATATAATTAAAATAAATATAAATAAAACCTACTATCATTACCTAAATTATTCCTATTTAAAACTAAATACCTATAAAACAAACCCTAAGCTAGCTACAATATAACTAATAGTTACATTGTATCTAGCTTAGGTTTTATTTTTATTTTACAGGCAAGTTTGTATTTATTTTAACTAGGTAGAATAGTTACTAAATAGTTAATAACTATTTACTAACTACCTAGCTAAAATAAATACAAATTTACCTGTAAAATAAAACATAAGCTAAGTTACACTAACACCTAACCTTACACTACAATTAAATAAATTACCTAAATTAAATACAACTAACTACATTCAATACAATTAGCTAAATTACAAAAAAACAAACACTAAATTACAGAAATAAAAACAAATTACAATATCTTTAAACTAATTACCCCTAATCTAATAGCCCTATCAAAATAAATCCTATTGGCTGATTGGAACAGCCAATAGAATGCGAGCTCAATTCTATTGGCTGATTGGATCAGCCAATAGGATTGAAGTTCAATCCTATTGGCTGATTGCATCAGCCGATAGGATTTTTTCAACCTTAATTCCGATTGGCTGATAGAATTCTATCAGCCAATCGAAATATAAGGGACACCATCTTGGATGATGTCACTTAAAGGTACCTTTATTCGTCGGGTAGTCGTTGTTGGAAGAGGATGCTCCGCTCCGGATGTCTTGAAGATTGACCCGCTCCGTGACGGATAGATGAAGATAGAGGATACCATCTGGATGAAGACTTCTGTCCGTCTGGAGGACCACTTCTCCCGGCTTGGATGAAGAATTCTCCCGGCTTTGTTGAGGACATCTTGCCACTTCAATGAGGACTTCTCCCGGCTTCGTTGAGGATGGATGTCGGATCTTCAAAACTGTAAATGGATCTTCAGGGGGTTAGTGTTAGGTTTTTTTAAGGGTGTAATGGGTGGGTTTTATTTTTAGGTTAGGGCTTTGGGCCGCAATAGAGCTAAATGCCCTTTTAAAGGGCAATGCCCATCCAAATGCCCTTTTCAGGGCAATAGGGAGCTTAGGTTTTTTTTAGTTAGGGTTTTATTTGGGGGGTTGGTTGTGTGGGTGGTGGGTTTTACTGTTGAGGGGTTGTTTGTATTTTTTTTTTCAGGTAAAAGAGCTGATTTCTTTGGGGCAATGCCCCGCAAAAGGCCCTTTTAAGGGCTATTGGTAGTTTAGTTTAGGCTAGGGTTTTTTTTATTTTGGGGGGGGCTTTTTATTTTGATAGGGCTATTAGATTAAGTGTAATTAGTTTAAAGATCTTGTAATTTGTTTTTTATTTTCTGTAATTTAGTGTTTCTATTTTTTTGTAATTTAGCTAATTGTATTTAATTTAGTTAATTGTATTTAATTTAGGTAATTTATTTAATTGTAGTGTAGTGTTTGGTGTTAGTGTAACTTAGGTGAGGTTTTATTTTACAGGTAAATTTGTATTTATTTAGCTAGATAGTTAGTAAATAGTTAATAACTATTTAGTAACTATTCTACCTAGTTAAAATAAATACAAACTTGCCTGTGAAATAAAAATAAACCCTAAGCTAGCTACAATGTAACTATTAGTTATATTGTAGCTAGCTTAGGGTTTATTTTATAAGTAAGTATTTCGTTTTAAATAGGAATAATTTAGGTAATAATTGTAGGTTTTATTTATATTTATTTTAATTATATTTAAGTTAGGGGATGTTAGGTTTAGGGTTAGACTTAGGTTTAGAGGTTAATAAATATAATATAGTGGCAGCGACATTGGGGCGGCAGATTATGGGTTAATAAATGTAGGTAGGTGGGGCGATGTTAGATACAGCAGATTAGGGGTTAATAATATTTAACTAGTGTTTGCGATGCGGGAGTGCGGCGGTTTAGGGTTTAATATGTTTATTATAGTGGCGGCGATGTCGGGAGCGGCAGATTAGGGGTTAATAATTTTATTTTAGTGTTTGCGATGCGGGAGGGCCTCGGTTTAAGGGTTAATAGGTAGTTTATGGGTGTTAGTGTACTTTTTAGCACTTTAGTTATGAGTTTTATGCTACAGTGTTGTAGTGTAAAACTCATAACTACTGACTTTAGAATGCATTATGAATCTTGCGGGATAGGCTGTACCGCTCACTTTTTGGCCTAAAAAAAAAAGTTTGTAATACCGGTGCAATGGAAGTCCCATTGAAAGTAGACTATACGCAAATTGCGTAAGTTGATTTGCAGCAATGCAAAAAAAGTGTGCGGTACAGCTGTACCTACAAGACTTGTAATAGCAGCAGTAGTAAAAAAGCAGCGTTATGAGCCTTAACGCTGCTTTTTTACTCATAACGCAAGACTCTAGTTGTTTGTATTTATTTTAACTAGGTAGTTAGTAAATGGTTAATAACTATTTACCAACTAGTCTACCGAGTTAAAAAAAATACAAACTTACCTGTGAAATAAAAATAAAACCTAAGCTAGCTACAATGTAACTATTAGTTATATTGTAGCTAGCTTAGGTTTTATTTCACATGTATGTATTTAGTTTTAAATAGGAATTATTTAGTTAATAATTGTAAATTTAATTTAGATCTAATTTAATTATGTTAAATTTAGTGGGGGGTTAGGTTTAGGGTTAGGTTTAGGGGTTTATATAGTTTAATTTAGCTTGTTGCGATGTGGAGGGCTGGCGGTTTAGGGGTTAATAGGTTTATTTAGTTAATAAGTGTAAATTTAATTTAGCTATATTTGTATTATGTTAAAGTTATGGGGTGTTAGGGTTACGTTAGAGTTAGGGTTATGTTAGGGTTAGGTTTAGGGGTTAATATAATTTAATTTAGCTTGTTGCGATGTGGGGGGCTGGTGGTTTAGTGGTTAATAAATGTAGTATAGTGGCGGCGATATCGGGAGTGGCAGATTAGGGGTTAATAATTGTATTTAAGTAGCGGCGATATCAGGAGCGGCAGATTAGGGGTTAATAACTGTAGGCAGGCGTCAGCGATGTTGGGGGCAGCAGATTAGGGGTGTTTAGACGTAGGGTTTATGTTAGGGTGTTAAGTTTAAACGGTATTTTAATTTCCCCATAGACATCAAATGGGCTGCATTACGGAACTTTTGTTTCTGCGATCGCAGTTTTTTTTTTTTTTTTGCCGGCTCTCCCTATTGATGTGTATGGGGAAATCGTGCATGAGCACGTCTCAGCAGTGCTCTGATTGTGTGCGGTATGGAGCTCAACGCATGTTTGAGAACTTGTAATAGCAGCGCTATAGAAAATGAAATAACGTAACTTTTGTTGCGTTCTTTAATTTCGCTATAGCGCTCAAAACTCGTAATCTAGCTGTTAGTTAAAACTTTTATTTTTAACCAGGATCCAAATGTTGACTAATCAATCAGAGATCTTTCAGATATAGTTAAAAAATAAATATAACTTTCCCATGTTTGTCAGTTTTTGTTGGTACTCTTGCCCCCGATGAACAAGAAAGTAAGGAGTAATTAGCATAACAATAGCATCTTTTTTTTAAACAAACAGTATCTTACTCTCAACAGCTATGAGATTGTGACACATTTGCAGCGTACTGTTTGTGGACAGTGGCTGCTGGATTTTTCTTGATTGCCTGTGGTCGGATATTGGAGACTCTAGTGTCCAAGGAGGAATTCCACTGGAGGTTGTTGCCAGGAGCCTCAGCCAGCTGGTGGCTGTGATATCCCTTCTGATTATTTGCACTATCCATCTATATATTGTCTTATTACTTGTGAGTGACCTATTTGGGATTCTTTTATCTGTTTCATAAATCATACAGTCTATACCATTAAGCGCTCTTTTGTTTTCACCTTGCCTGTAAATATAGCTTTAGAGAATCTGACCAATAGTGAGATACAAAGGAGTAGATTTACTATATGTCGAGCGGACATGATTCGCTATAGAGAATCATGTCCTCTCGACATAGCTAAATGCTGACAACATATGTTGTTGGCATTTATCATTGCACAAGCACTTCCAGTGAAATGCTTGGGCAATCCCGCCCCTGCTCACTGGCCGCTAGCAGGGGCTGTCAATCATCCCAATCATATCGGATCGGGATGATTTCAATCCTCCAACTAAAAGGTGGTGAACAGGTTAAGGAGCAGTGGTCATATGACTGCTGCTTCTTAACTTTCGTTCCAGGCGAGCCTAAAATGATAGGCCTCAGAAGCAGCGTTCGCTGCTTCATAAATGGAGCACAATGTAGCAGGGGTTCACTGGCTTGCGAACAGACCAGGTTTTCTGAAAATAGGTACATTCAAAGTCCAGTCCCCAAAGCTCTACACCTAGGGTCCGCTCCAAGCTCCACACTGTAGTTTTGTCTTCTACAGTATATTAAAGTGACAGTAAAGCCCAAATTTAAATGTTATGATTCAGACAGACCATGCAATTGTAAACAACTTTCAATTTAACTTATATTATCATTATTTGCTTTGTTCTCTTGGTATCTGTTGTTAAAGAGTAAACTCATAGGAGCTCAGGAGCGAGCATGTGTCTTCAGCACTTTATGGTTACAGTATCTGCAACAGTGTGTAACATAACTTCAAACATTGTTGCAAACACTGCGGCCATACACTGCTAAAGACACGTGCACACTCCTGATCTAATATGAGACTACCCAGGAATACTCTTTAACAAATGATACCAAGAGAACAAAGCAAATGTTCTAATAGAAATAAAATGGAAAGTTGTTTAAAATTACTTGTTCCCTCTAAATCTTGAAAGTTTAATTTTGAATTTACAGTCCCTTCAATACACATCATGGGCCAGATTACAAGTGGAGCGCTAAATATCGCTTTTGTGAAAGCGCTATTTCGACTCCACTGAGTAATATCAGCTTGCATTTGCATTGCTTGGAATCAACACCAAGCCTTAGTTGAAAAGACAACAGTATTTATTAAAAACAAATATAAAAATCTCTACACATTTCGGCAAAAATTATGCCTTTCTCAAGAACAAATAAAACTGTTTTGAATAAGCTTATTCAAACGGTTTTATTTGCTCTTGAGAAAGACATACGTTTTGCGGAAACGCGTAGACCTTTTTTATATTTGTTTTTAATAAATAGTGCTGTATTTTCAACAAAGTCTTGTTTGTAATTTCGAGAATAAAGGCTGTTTACCAGTAACTGTTTTGTGAGTATACTGTACTGTTATTCTCCGGTGTATGACATTACTGCACTATCTGGTTTATTATCATTTATTGGAGATGGAAACAGCCTGAAGTGACTGGTGGGACAAAAGCTAGAAATTCAGCTATATCCCTAAGAGACACAGCGCCGCCATCTTTGCATCTATATTGTCAAAGAAGATGGACTGGTGTTTTGGTTGACTAATTCCTGGGTTGGGCAAAATGCTAATGGACTGTCATTCCTACAGTTGTCATAAACTGACCTCTTGCTTCTGTGCACTAGATGGTATATTCAACTGATTCAAAGTCAACCACAAAATCTCTAAAAATTGTGTTCAGTTCCTTTTGACCCTATGTTAATCTATACCAAAAAGGACGTAAGTCCCTAGGCCTCAATGTGACTCATCAGTGTTGTTATTTGATGCCCCCCTTCCCCATTATAGAGAGCTCTTCTACCTCTCCTCATATGCACCACACAGAACAATTCTCTTCTTTGCAAAATTCTTTCTCTATGTGGATCCAATAAATGATGTCAATAAGTAGATTTGTAGCACTTAAAGGGACACTCAAGTCGAAATTTAATTTTCATGATTCAGATAGAGCATGCAATTTTATGCAACTTTTCAATTTACTATCATTAAAAAAATGTGCAGTGTTTATATATTTCCACTTTTTGAGTCACCAGCTCCTACTGAGCACGTGCAAAATTTCACATAATATACAAATATGCATTTGTGATTGGCTGATGCCTGTTACATGATACAGGAGGAGTGGAAAAATACGTAACTTTGAAATTTGTCAGAAAATAATCTACTACTCATCTGAACTTCAGAGTGCTGTTGCATTGTCGATTTATTATGCTTTTGTTGATTATGCTCATCTACTATATTTACTTGTTCTTTAATAAATGATCATTTGACAGCATTCAAAATGATATATTGCTCTTTTTTTAGTAGACTTAATAATTTGTAAGTAAAAAAAACCCCCAGTGAGGCCTCTCATGTAAATGGTTTGCAAAGCTCTGATTTACATAATGCTGCGTAATCTTTTGAATCTTTCACAAGCACTTGGGTTTGCTACTTCTAATCACAATTCAAATAACTGTTTTGAAAATTCTCAGTGAACTAGTTATATAATATGTAAAAAAAATCAGATCCAGACCTACAGGGAATATGAGATGTCACTCCTGCCAATGCCTGTACAGATGCCAATTCTAAAGTGGCAATAACTGTTGCTTAGCAAACACTTTTGCCAAAATGAGCCCTGTTGACGTAAACATTTACGGCTAGATTTGGAGTTCGGCGGTAGATGGGTTGTTAACGCCACGCGTGTTTTATGTCTAACGCACGGCATTGTTTAACTCCGGTATTTAGAGTTCAAATAAGACCATCTAACGATGCTCTTAACGCGTGTATGTCACACCCGTAATCCTGCCCGCGTTAGACAGTCTCCCATAGAGATCAATGGGAAAGGCAAAAAATAGCTTTTTTCACCTAACACTCGATCTCGCGAGAATACGCACAGCTCGGTCATATGACGCATACCACATCATGCACAACAATAACACGCCCCAAATGTCACAACAACAATCAATCAACAAAGCACACAAGCATTACACATTCACAAGCGGGGGAATTTGTAATAAAATTTAATACGGGGAATACGCATATACTTTAAGATGCGGAAAATCGCAAAATAACAACAAGGATTAAAAAAGATATACATACACTAGAAAAAAAAACGCATTCAATATCACTATATATTATGACAAACATACATATACAACACTTCACTAAGAACACACCATCGCAAATTCACATTTAAAAAGAATACTATTGGACAATGTTAGAGAAAACGACCACTATGACATCATCGCATTCTACACATTCCACAAATACCAACTCAAAATGAGCATGCGCAAATTCACACACTTAATACACATTGCAATAATATTAATTGCTAATAAAGCACACCTGAACACTATTTACAACGGAAATTGGGACATCATTAAACATTTACACAGGGTATATAAGCACCACACAAGCAGGGCTTCTTTGACTGTGTTGCTGTTGGGTCTTTGGAGATTGGAGGTTTAAGATTAGAGAGTTTGAGAATTTTTGAGAGTGAGTTAGTGTTAGCGTGAGAGAGTCAGTTGTTAGTGTTAGCTTGAGAGAGTGAGTGAGTTAGTGGGAGTTAGTGGGAGTGGGAGAGAGTCTGTTAGTGGGAGCGTGAGTGAGTTAGTGGGAGTCATTAGTGAGAGTTGTTAGTGGGAGCGTAAGTTACTGGTAGTTAGTGAGAGTTAGTGGGAGTGTTTGTTAGTGAGAATTAGTAGTAGTGTGAGTTAGCGAGCGAGTGATTTTTCTGTACACTTAACACATTTACACGCAAACACATTCAATACATACATACACTTATCAATAACACTACATACACTCCATACCCCCTACCCCCTCATACTACACTCCATACCCCATTCCTTGTAGTCCCATTCCCTTTCATCCCATTTACTCTTATCCCATACCCCATACCCATCCCATACCCATCCCCTAGTTACATTTAGTTTACATATCCTCCTTTTAGTCTTCTTCTTCTTTTGGTTTATTTAAATACTCCTTACCCTCTTTGTTTTTTTACATCCCTCTCACACTTTAAGCACCTTTTTTGTCTTTTTACTTCTTTATTTTGACCCCCTTTCATTTCATCACACTCACTTTTTGTTTGATTATTTGGGGTTTAGTTTAGGGAACAGATGGAGGCCAGGCAGGGGACAGGTAGAGGGGGGAGGAGAGGGAGGGGGAGAGGAACAGGGCAGGAAGGGGAGCAGGAAGGGGGGCAGGAAGCGGGGGTGGAAGCGGTGGGTGGACCCAGCCACTTGGTTCAAGATGACCAAGTGGCTGGGCCCAGTGGCGGTCAGAGTAGGGCTTCACAGTCCGGGAAACAGAGGGCATCATCACAGGGGAAGGCCAAGGCGACTAGGGAGGCAAGGTTTACGATGGAGGAGAAGGAGGCCCTCGTAGAGGCCTATATGGCCAGGCATAGGAGGCTGCAGCACCAAAAGACAACCCCGACTGACAAGAGGAGGCTCTGGAATGAGATCAGGAATGCAGTCAATGCAGTGGGTGGCCGGAACCGAGATATGGATTCGATCAAACATCGCTACCGGGACTGTAAACTGGAACTCAAAAAAAAGTTAGGTCTGGAGGCACGACATGCCGCAGGAACCGGTGGCGGACCTGCCCTTGAAATCGAGTACTGCCGATGGGAGGAAATGTTGCGGCCCAGCATCTCCGAGGTGGAAGTAGTCGGTATCGGAGGAATTGATACCGGGAACCTGCCACTCTCATCTGATGGTAAGCTCATTGAACAATAATTTCACATACGAATGTATTTCAATGGACACTATACGCAAACATTTACTTTCATGATTGAGGTAGCGAATACAATTTGACAAAACATTCAAATGTACTTAAATTACCTAATTTGAATCCTTCTTGAGATATATTTTAAGGAAGAAATAGCCATGCACACGGTGAAACAATCACAGGAGGCAGCTATATTCAGCTAACAATCAGCATCTTATAAGCATATTTAGATATGCTTTTCAGCAAAGAATATCCAGAGAATTAAGCTAATTAGATAAGAAAAGTACATTCGAAAGTTGATAAAAAATGTATGCTTCTAAATCATGAAAGATAAAACATTGTGTTTCATGTGTTAAGGATCCGATTAATGCTATAACGTTGTTTACACGCATTCAATTACTTTGCGGTTACATCAGTATCTAGGCTATAGTTTAGGTGTGCATTTAAACAGACTGAAAACAAACGCTAAAACATTCACATTGACCAGATATCACAAACACGGTTTATGAAAAAGCTGAAATCGTATTGATTGTTTGTTAGATTTCTAAGTGGATTAATGATTCTGCATTTGTAATTGTATCGTAAGCTAAGTCATTTAAAGCTTGATTTTCAAATATGCTAATATATACATTTTTTTTTTTTTAATTTTTTTAATATACAGAGTCTGTGGAGGAGGCAGCACAGGAAACACAGCCTCATGCATCTCCCCGGGATGAGAGTGGTGGGGAGGAATTTCCACTTCGGAGGGAAGAGGCCCCCCGTGACGAAGAGCGCACGGGAGATGATGAAGAGGCCCCGGAAGCACAGGAGGATCCCGCGGAACCCGAGGCCCCTCAAGGACCCGCACCCCGCCGTGCACGGGCACCCCACCGTGCACGGGTACAACAACAAGCACAACAAGAGGAAATAGCGGAGGTGCGGGTTCTACTGGACTACATAGACCAGATGCGTACCTCCCGGATAGAAAATATCGAAGGACGCAATAGAATACTTGATGGCCAAAATCAAATTATTCAAGGACAAAACCAAATCATCACCATACTGAATCGAATCGAAGAAGGACAAACCAGAATATTTCAGCTTCACCAAGAAATGTTCACTTTTTTCCGGGAGGCGCATGCTGGTCTACCTCCTGGTCCGCCTCTTGCTGCTGGGCCTCTTGCTGCTGGGCCATCTCCTCCTGCCGGCCCATCTACTCCTGCCGGGCCATCTACTCCTGCCGGGCCCTCTACTCCTGCCGGGCCATCTACTCCTGCCGTGCCATCTACTGCTCCTCAGCCATCTACTCCTCCTCAGCCATCTTCTCCTCCTCAGCCATCTTCTCCTCCTCAGCCATCTTCTCCTCCTCACCTTGGTCGTCCCAGTACTCTTCCTTCCACTCTTCCCACAACAGCTCCAAGGAGAACTCTTCGGAGTCGGCAGTTGCCTCTCCCAGAGCCTCAGCCCCGTGGGAAGAGGGGAAGGAAGAGGAAGTAAGTATTTGTTTTCATCTTTACTGGTTTTTTTAATTTAATGTGTAATGGATAGGTATGTGATGATGTGGTTTTCATACACTTGTGGACCACACTCTGTATATAATCGACTTCTATGGGACCGGGTCCATGGAGGGAGATTGTTTGCAGAGTGTGGGTTATAAGTGTGTGAAAACCACATCATCACATACCTATCCTTGTTCATGATATTGATTGGTTTCTGTGATGTGATGTCCAAACTGTTTCCCGAATCGCAAACAAAATTACCATTACAATTATCCATGATGGCATATTACTGTTTGAATGCCAATAACACAGCTTAAAGGGACAGTCAGAAAATTATTGATTACAAAGAAAACACTGTATTACGCATTATCAAGTTGGAAACAACAAAACATGGAGAAATACGTGTGACTTATGTGCTTACCCTTGTATCTATGACTATGAAAAATGACCACTTATTTGTTGTTCAGACATAACAACATTTTAGATATCAATGATCAATACATGGTCAATAATATGCTGTATGAGCACAAGGTTTTACATATACAAATGCTATCCAAATGCCCTCTAGTGCTCAAATTGTATAATGATTACAAGCACTCTTCAAGATCGAAGAAATGAGCACACGAACCTCATAGGTTTAGCTAGCAAATTTAAATAAACCCAGACAAATGATCAATTGTTGAGAAACATTTGATATCATTGATATTACATAATTGACTTTTAGAATAATGCAAAACATTATTTGTTTTCGAAACTGTCCCTTTAACAAAATTACATATGCTAACACATATTTGAAGCTTGTTGGTATATCTACATGTACTTTGTGAAAAAATAAATATTGAAATCACATTTATATTGACGTGTTAAATAAAGTCTATTTTCTTAAAGAGACATTATTGTGTTAATATTTTATTGTAAAGACATTTGTTTGAACAATGAATATGGTTTAAAGTCCTTTTAGGAGTGGGGGGGTGAAAATATGCTAACAATAATATATTTGAAGATTAAACAATGT
This sequence comes from Bombina bombina, assembly GCF_027579735.1. Lineage (NCBI taxonomy): Eukaryota > Metazoa > Chordata > Amphibia > Anura > Bombinatoridae > Bombina > Bombina bombina. The sequence goes on along the minus strand of NC_069499.1, from coordinate 969,818,055 downwards.
GGATCTCATACATGATACAAAAAACAACATTTGCATTCAAGGGACAGTATACTATATTTTTAACAGAACTGTATGTAATAGACACTACTACAAACAACAAGATTAACATATACTGATATCAATATTACAAAGCTTCAAACACTTTCAAAGAAAATAGGGTTAGCTATATTGAAAATATAGATGAAACCCCATTACAACCGTAAAACAAGACAATACCCCATCATTAACATATGAAAAGACCCTTTACACAAACAGGAGAAAGCTGGAGATGGTACTCACATGAAACTCAGAGGCTTTGCAAGGAGTCAGAAAATTACTTACATTTTCGTAGAACAGAATGAAAAAATAAACGTATTGGTTAAACAATGGACTATCTAACTAGAGACAAAATCAAAGCTTTTGATTTATAATGTGAGTGTCTAATGAACCTTTAATAAAATATACAACAAAATTACATTTAGAAGAAGTCGGCATCATATATTTAGCATATGATAAATATAAATGCATATTGATTACTTTATTCAAACACAATAGCGCATATTTATTAATTAGATATATTCAACATTAAACACAACAGTCATTTTTCAGAAAAAGGAACATTGTTGACAAACATATTAAACATGGACTATAGAGATTTGCACTTGCCTCGAAATATCATATGCCTGAAAACATTTTGCTTTTGTTTGTTTATTCAACCAGACATCCAGCAAAAGAGAATGTGTTGGTCTTTATCAGCTACGGGTCAACAATGTAACATGATGCAAATAATACATATTTGCAAGGTTTTTAAAATTGGCTGCAGTCACAAACGTTTTTAACGTGCACAAATATTGCGGGACTACGTAATCCAATCAGACGTTTTTTTACCTTTGCATGTGACGTCTTAACATGGCGCTTCCTTGATCACGTAAGAACGCCATCCAATGAAAGGCACATTATTGATCACGTAAGAACGCCCCAAAAAAAAGGCGCATCATTGATCGCGTCAAAACGCAATCCAATAAAAGGCACATTCTTGATCACGTAAGAACGTCAGTCAATACAAGGAATCATTGGACAGCCTGGCAGGTGACGTCTTAAGCAACATGGCGCATCCGACATCGCTGAAAAACCGCAGCCAATACAAGGACTCAGTGACATCTTGGCATATCACTAAGAAACGTATTTATAGTTTAGGAACTAGTATGTGTCTAGATTGCTATCTAGGAATGTCACCAAATCATGAATCATCTTTTCGGACTTGACTGTCCCTTGAACTATAGCTATGGTGTATATCTTTAACATTTAAAAGATACACATGAGAAATACATATGCCATTGATGTTTTAAGATAGGTTTGGATTGTTGTGGAATAACAATAGTTATACATGGATTGATTAAACGTGTCATTTATTCAAGTTTAATTATTGTCAGCCTACCTATAACCATATATGGGAGGAGAAGTATTTTGTTAACATATTTGTTAACAAATATTCATCATCTAAATTATTTGCATTACACACAGAGATTTATTTGGTTACACTTTTACAATAATATAGAATTGAAAATGAAATACATGTGCTGTCAACATTACAATAAGATTGTTTATTAATAAGATTATATGTCCTTGTTCATGTAAAAAGGACAAAAACGCTTTAGAAATGGAAATACATTCATTAACAATTGTGCTCACCATCACTTAAAGGGACATGATTTTGTTTTTAAAAAGAGCATACACATAGACAATACTATTTCAATAAAATGAACACTTTACAGGGATTATATCATTGTATCAATACTCAGATCATTTGGTAAAGGTGCATCAATTCATGCATAGTTTCTAAATACACACATGGATCTGAACATTGAAATATACATATATACACAAATAACAATCTATATATACATATATAAAACAATTACTATGCTAATCATAATCAGGCAATGATAAAGCTAAGAGAAAAATATATAAAGACAAATAATAAGATTACATTGGAGATGTTAATCTTAAAGTCATTTACAATTGTCTTACATATATGATTTTATTATTAAAAATATATTTGGTAGGTCCCTTTAAGGATCAACAACATAAACTAGAGCTTTCAAAAAATAACATGAAGAATCAGGACAAAGATTCGTGCAATAAAATGTATTTTATTAGTATGTAAGAAAACATACACAACGTTTATAAATAATCTTGTAAAAATAAGGAATATATGAGCCATATGACAAGGTAACAGAGTGCATCACAGTCCATGAAGAGAGTTGCCAAGGGCCACCATAGCCCCATTGGAGACATATGACAAGGTAACACAGTGCATCACAGTCCATGAAGAGAGTTGCCAAGGGCCAGCATAGCCCCATTGGAGACATATGACAAGGTAACACAGTGCATCACAGTCCATGAAGAGAGTTGCCAAGGGACACCATAGCCCCATTGGAGACATATGACAAGGTAACACAGTGCATCACAGTCCATGAAGAGAGTTGCCAAGGGACACCATAGCCCCATTGGAGACATATGACAAGGTAACACAGTGCATCACAGTCCATGAAGAGAGTTGCCAAGGGCCACCATAGCCCCATTGGAGACATATGACAAGGTAACACAGTGCATCACAGTCCATGAAGAGAGTTGCCAAGGGCCAGCATAGCCCCATTGGAGACATATGACAAGGTAACACAGTGCATCACAGTCCATGAAGAGAGTTGCCAAGGGACACCATAGCCCCATTGGAGACATATGACAAGGTAACAGAGTGCATCACAGTCCATGAAGAGAGTTGCCAAGGGCCACCATAGCCCCATTGGAGACATATGACAAGGTAACACAGTGCATCACAGTCCATGAAGAGAGTTGCCAAGGGCCAGCATAGCCCCATTGGAGACATATGACAAGGTAACACAGTGCATCACAGTCCATGAAGAGAGTTGCCAAGGGCCAGCATAGCCCCATTGGAGACATATGACAAGGTAACACAGTGCATCACAGTCCATGAAGAGAGTTGCCAAGGGCCACCATAGCCCCATTGGAGACATATGACAAGGTAACACAGTGCATCACAGTCCATGAAGAGAGTTGCCAAGGGCCAGCATAGCCCCATTGGAGACATATGACAAGGTAACACAGTGCATCACAGTCCATGAAGAGAGTTGCCAAGGGACACCATAGCCCCATTGGAGACATATGACAAGGTAACACAGTGCATCACAGTCCATGAAGAGAGTTGCCAAGGGCCACCATAGCCCCATTGGAGACATATGACAAGGTAACACAGTGCATCACAGTCCATGAAGAGAGTTGCCAAGGGCCAGCATAGCCCCATTGGAGACATATGACAAGGTAACACAGTGCATCACAGTCCATGAAGAGAGTTGCCAAGGGACACCATAGCCCCATTGGAGACATATGACAAGGTAACACAGTGCATCACAGTCCATGAAGAGAGTTGCCAAGGGCCAGCATAGCCCCATTGGAGACATATGACAAGGTAACACAGTGCATCACAGTCCATGAAGAGAGTTGCCAAGGGCCAGCATAGCCCCATTGGAGACATATGACAAGGTAACACAGTGCATCACAGTCCATGAAGAGAGTTGCCAAGGGCCACCATAGCCCCATTGGAGACATATGACAAGGTAACACAGTGCATCACAGTCCATGAAGAGAGTTGCCAAGGGCCAGCATAGCCCCATTGGAGACATATGACAAGGTAACACAGTGCATCACAGTCCATGAAGAGAGTTGCCAAGGGCCACCATAGCCCCATTGGAGACATATGACAAGGTAACACAGTGCATCACAGTCCATGAAGAGAGTTGCCAAGGGCCAGCATAGCCCCATTGGAGACATATGACAAGGTAAAAGAGTGCAACAGGCACAACAATAAACTTTTAAAAAGGCCAAATGGCAACAATACAACAAAAAAATCAACATGTGGACGGAGGATTCTTATCTGCCACCATGGAGCATCTCCAGATCCTCCACTTACTGGTCATCCTCTTCATCGTCCTGTGCATGTCCAGCTCCAGATTCAGGCCTTGAACTTAATCTCATAATTGCACGCAGAGTCAAGTCCTGAACCCGGAGCTGGGCCTGCATGGTGTTGTTCATCCCTCTCAGGACAGCTGCGTTCCTCAACACGGCCTGCTCTACTCTTGCTCTACCTTCTAGCATGAGCCATGCTGAGTCACAGCCTAAAATAAAGAATAAATTAAATATTAATGATAATTACACAACAGACGAAAAAATTATAAAACATACATTGTCATCATAAAGACAAATAATTCTTTACATCAATTATTTTACATTTATTCTTTACACATGAATTAGGTTATTCAGACAGACATAAATCATTAAAGGGACATTTTAATCAAACATGTTGTCCCCTTTAATTGGTTTTAGATGATCCACTTATACAGCTTGAGTGTATTAAATCTTGTTAAAGGATTTACATTGTACTTACATTAGCAATTTAAATATTTCAATTATACTGTGGTAGGCACACCTATCCTTAAACATTTTGGCATTGAGGACAAGCTGTGTAAACATAGCAACCTGAAGAAATTACATTCCCACTGGGTTAGACAAGAGATAATGTATCAACATTTGTACATTAATTGTTGGATCCAAGTAGTGGTGATTGGTATATGTAGTGATATCCAATTAAAGGGACACTGAACCTAAATATTTAATGGACTGATTCAGATAGAGCATGATATTACAAATCTTTAAAACTTACACATATTCATTAAATGTTTGAATTCTCTAGCTAGATTTTGAATGCAAGAATGTTGCTTTTTAGGGAAGCCAATATTTGTTTATCAACTTTGTTTGTCCCTGCTGGTTGATGGATACATTCATCCAATAATAAAGAAATGATGGCCAGAATTTTTTTATTGTTTAAACTAATTATAGGCATTTCTTTGTTTCAATAAAGATATCAAGAGAATGAAGAATAATTCATAAGAGTAGTAAATTATAAATTTGATTAACATTGCATGCTGGATTGGAATCACAATTGAAAGAATTTAACTTCACTGTACCTTTAAGTATCTTATAACGTGTATTTTGAATGATACTTACAGCTGTGCCTGGGAAGGACAATCCGACACCCAGGACAATGAAGGTTGAGACAGGGGGGAGGGATGGGATTGGCTTGGGGAGGGGTGAGCTGCCGCTCCAGGGTAGGCCGTACAGCTGGGGAGTGGGGAGTTTGGGTCTGGGCAGATGTACGGGCCATAATACGGGGAGAGCGGCGAAGGGGGGTGTAGGGGCGTTTTTTGGGAGGGACAGGAAATGATAAATGGGAAGGGCCGGCAGGGGTCTGGGCATAGGCAGGAGTCTGGTCATGGGCAGGGGTCTGGGTCTGTGCAGGGGTCTGGGCATGGTCAGGGGTCTGGGTCTGTGCAGGGGTCTGGGCATGGTCAGGGGTCTGGGTCTGTGCAGGGGTCTGGGCATGGTCAGGGGTCTGTGCATGGGGAGGGGTCTGTGACTGTGCAGGGGACTGGGCAGGGGCGGAAACCAGATGACCAGAAGTGGTGGATCCATCTGAAAATTTAAAAAAAATATATTAACATCTCATACATCCTGACATCAAATCAACGCATTTCAAATTGATTATGTTTTCAATATACTTTGAAGTGTGTTTGAATTTTTTAAAACTTCAGAAATGAGGATATGGTATGTATATAGGCACTCAGATGAATATCAATGACTGTCTGTACAATTATAACATTCTTATTGTGTTTTGGCCTGGAATATGCATGTGACATAATGATGGCATGATTTTTAAATATTTTATATTCAAAATTTTTCATGCTGCCTGATATAGAAAGGGGGCAGTAGTGTATTTGAACAGACAAATAATATTCCTTTTGAAAGTGCAAAAGCTGTAGACTTTGAATGTCTTCAATGAAATTATTTCAAATAAACAAACATGTTGGAAACATGATAGATATATTTCACATACCATTAGACTCCAAGGCAGCCTCTTCCTCCTCCGTCACATATGTTAAATCAATCTCTGTAAAACATAACATGTTGTGTACACGTTAACAACAGATATTATAACATATGTTACTGTTGTTCAAAGACACACATCAATGTTGCATTAAAGATATACACACCCAAAGTTATGATTTACATCATTTTGATGGAGCATACAAATTACATTATATTTGTTATTCTCAATGATTCATATTTTCGATGTATTGTTTGGATTAATGTAAAAATCATAAAAGCATAGTACATAGAACATTTATGATTTCTCATGTGTGTATCACTTGATGACTGTTGTCAAAAAAGAACATGGAAACAAACATATGTTATACATCTTCTGAATAACAAATGTGTAGACTAATAAAGTTTAAATTATTAATCGTTAAATATTAAAAGAAAATTAATATATAATCAGAAGAGAAAATGATATGTTTGTTTCAAATGTTATGCTTCATCAGAATCATGCTCATAATATTGATTACCAATACACCTTCAATTACATATAAATGAGTCAATGGACTTACCAGGAGACCGCAAAGGCGGCTCTATGTCACTGCTGGATTCCTGTGGGCTCACCACACCAACTCTCTCTATGAATGATATAGATATATATTAGGAAACACATTTGGGATATCACTAAATCACATCTGTCTCGAATTTTACCATTAATCAACTTGAAAATGTGAAGAATAGAGCAGTCATTACACCAGAAAATGCTTGATTGAATCAAGGGGATTATGTTAAAAATTCTGTATTGAACATATGTTTAATTTCAGACTATATTAGACATCAAAATCATCTCATACGATGCTATTGCATATCTAAATATACCCATTAGATCAATGTTCTTAAAAGAATACACACAAACCACATTTTGAAGAGCATCTGTTGAAAAATCTAAACAAACACATGTGGCACATCGAGCCATTTGTGCAATGTACAGTAATCTTGTTTAGGACACAACACATATTTATCACAATACAAAACAAAATTGATTATTACAAATATGTAATCATGGTGCTGTTAGAGTATGCGTATATCTATAAAGTAACTCCAACAGTGAATATGTGAATTATATATCAATATTGTTTAATCCAAAGAATGTAAAGATGAATGAATCTATTTTGTCTTAAAGGGACACTGACATGATTAATTTAAATCATTGATTTCTATGTTCAAACTGTTCAAAATGATTTAACATTGACTCCTATTATAATTAGAATGTTGCTAAATTTTAATCTTAAAGGCAGATAAGCAATATTGGATTCAATAAATATTGTTTATTGAAGGTATCCACCAATCATCAATAAAAACCCAGGTTGGTCAACCAAAATTGAGATGCAGATAAACGTACATTCTTGATTTTAAAATACATTTAGCAATAGAATATGTCACATATGATGATAGTATTATATTTTAATGTTTATTAATATTGCATACTCTATCTGAATGACAACATTAATAATTGTAGCTCAGTATCCCTTTAATATAAAATTAAATTGATTTGACAATGTTGTTGTTAATGAATTCTCTACTCCATATGTTGATGTAATGAATGGTATTGAGCATGCAATTCAAATCTAATATGTTATTTAAGTATATCCGAAGAATTATTTAAATTTACATCTATTAAAGGGACATTACATATAAATATTGAACAATGTGGATTTAGTATGTAATGTTCTGTCCATGTTTCTAAGACAAATGTCAATTAAAATGAGACATACCATACTGTGACAAGCCCTGGCTTGAGGATCCAGCAGCAACATCCATATCTGTAATATATTAAATGAGGATTGCATATCATTAATACAAATCATGCCATGTTTAAAAACTTTACATTATTAACAAATCAATTTAAAAATATTAATCCTTTGGTAGTCCCATGAGTTAATTGTTTCCTCAATTAAATTCATGAAAAATATATCCTGGACTCTTATTTTCAATCAGTTGTGTTGTTTACTGTATCTTTAATATTTTTTTGTTGTTATTTCATAATCATCAATTGATGGCCATATGTTATAATTTATTTGTATTCTTCGTTTTTTCTTAGCTATAATATTGAAAATAAGAATACTGTATTCTTCACTAATATAATAATTCACATTTAATTTTGACCAACATGTGTAAAGCAATGCCACTTACAGCAAAGCCATGTTAACGTGGATGAGAAATTCCATTTTCGCGATCATTGCGCAATGATTCCAAGCGGAATTACGCATCCGTCATTTGACCAACATGTATAAAGCAATGCCACTTACAGCAAAGCCATGTTAACGTGGATGAGAAATTCAATTTTCGCGATCATTGCGCAATGATTCCAAGCGGAATTACGCATCCGTCATTTGACCAACATGTATAAAGCAATGCCACTTACAGCAAAGCCATGTTAACGTGGATGAGAAATTCAATTTTCGCGATCATTGCGCAATGATTCCAAGCGGAATTACGCATCCGTCATTTGACCAACATGTATAAAGCAATGCCACTTACAGCAAAGCCATGTTAACGTGGATGAGAAATTACATTTCCGCTCTGTGACGCATATTCTGCAGAGCGCAAGAAACATCATTCCTATTTCATGTGTCACTAATCTAAAATCAGATATCTAAACATCATATGTAGTGTATGTTGTGAGATCTGTATAGGTTTAGTATCTGACTATATACACATATTTGGATAAAAATAACAAATATTAAGATATTATATGAAGTTGGATAATTACCTTGTTCAGATTCTCTATCTCCTCCCAGGCCACCGGACGGAGAAGCATCTGCCCTGGCCCCCGCGTCAGGACTTTCAGATCCCTCAGCTGGGAGGGAAGAAGAGGAGGCCGAGGATGGCGAGGATCTAAATCTTTTGGGGACCCGGAGATTGAGGAGCTTGCATAAAGTCACCTCATAAGGGAGTAGGTACAGTTTCCGCGGGGCCTCTCTTTTGCCACCTCTTTTACGGGCTTGTACCCAGTCCCTTATGAGGTTGAATTTTTTGGATAAACGCAACCTCATATCTCCGAATCTCCTCATGATCTGATCCTGGGTCCTCTGGACGTCACACACCAATCTAACCGCATTGGTGATAGACTCCCAGAGGGCCTTCTTAACGTGCGCATCTGTCAAACTCCTCTTGTTCCCAAACAGCTGGGGATAAAAGTCCTTGACGGCGTGGACCAGTGCAGCGCTCTCCTCCTTGGTGAACCTGGGAACTGACATGTCTGCTGGGTTTGATAATAATATATAAATATATCAATATATATACTGCCTGCAGGCATTAGAGAACTGACAAAGATGGCAACGTGTAATGGACTTTTATATGGTGAAGTAAACATGAGATGCACCATGGGACAAGTTATCTGTACATCTCATTGGATAAAAGTTTGAAATATTGTTAGAATGTCTGTGAGACCATCCTGACTCAAGTTGTGTTTGTGTGATGAACTCTGATTGGCCGTTCCTTAATGTTTCATATCTTAGTAACTTCCTTACACATACCGCTTGGTGGTGCTGTTACTTAATTTTTCATGTAGACTTATTTGTAACTCATGGGCCTGTCATGCGGATATGTGTGACGCAGATTTAATATCCGTGATCCGTTAAATATTAATGATTAAATTCTCTTTAAAATCTAATACTGTCACATTATTAAATGTTGTAGACATTTCTCGGTTTAATAACGGTCTGTTTCTTTAATACAAATACACATTTAATATTGTATGTCTTTATTGTTCTTTAAATAAATTTGTTTACTTATTGAGAATTATTGACATTGCTCTATTAAATGTATTTATAATGCACATTGATTGTGTGCTATTGCGTGACATTAGACTCTAATGTTTAAAGATGCTAATCTGGTGTTTCAAGATGCGTTTCCCACGCAATATTTCTTAATGTTCAAATTCCGGTTAGAATGTCAGTAAATTTGATAATCTGTTTATAAATGTTAAACTACATGTTTGTTTGTTATTAGCAAATAAACCTCGAGCTTGTATTTCTCTGAAGTGCTCATATATGTTATTGTGCAATGGCGTCTTTAGTTTTAAATATACATTACAAACAAACAATTGTATCAAATGATCTGTAGAGATAGAAGATTGTTTAGACTTTAAAATGTAAATCAATTTATCTTAGTATTTAGATATCCTCAACAGAAGAAATTTCAATGCACATGGTTGAGCCAATCACATAAGGCATCTATGTGCATCCACCAATCTTCATCTACTGAGCCGATCTCGATATGCTTTTCAAGCAAAGTATGTCAAGATAGGAAGATAAGTAAATACACTATTTAAAGCTCTTAAAGGGACACTGTCCAAACAAATTTAGCATTGGTGATTGAGCATGAAATGTTAATCAACTTTATTATTTAATCCGATTATCAAATGTTAACAGTTATCTTGTTATGTTTCTTTGCAAATCAATAATGATATTTTATATTACGGACAATTGTTTAAAAAAAACCTGGGTTGTCCTTGACGATTGTTGGATCAATTATTCCAAACAAAACAAGTTCTGTCCAGAGTACTGAAGCAAATAAATTATCTATTTAATGCCTTATTTTTAAAGTAATGATAGCAACATCACAAGGAGCATTCATAATATGAGACAATTTTTAAAGTTGCTTAAAATAGTATACTCATTCAGAATGTATAAATCATTAATTTTTTAACTGTCTACCTTTAAGTATATTTTGAGTTCATGTCCCTTTAAAGAAACATTTCACAATAATGCTTAAAATATCATAAACCTAGGCACCTTCCTTTTGCTAAATTAGTCTAACATATGAGTAAAGCAAATTTAGATTAACTTCTAGATTGTTTTACACACTGACTGAAATATATTTATTAAAGGAGGTATTTTGGAGCATTCAGCTTAGAGGGACATTAAGCTATATGTTATGTATGCATTTTGTATAATATTCTTATATTTGACCAACTTAATATGTTTTGTTATTCAATCATTATATTGTAATTATATATATATTCTTGGATTAAATACATCTCTACATAGGCTATTTTGATGCTGATTGTTGTTTGCATATAGATGCCTTATGTAATTGACTAAGATATGTGCATTGATGTATTTTTGGAAAAGTATATTTAAAGACTGAATGTAATTCTATATTACTTTCTAAATATGTTGAAATTCTTGTATGATATTTATAAAAATCTATACACAATATACTTTGTGAATGTCCCTTTAAGGACCCAAACATTTGGAATGTTGATTTAACATTGACAAAATAAACTAAAGGGGAATTAAAATTCTATATAGATATTTGATGTCTAACCCAAGAGGTAAGATTTTAAAAAATACATCATATTACTAAGTATAGTTAAATGACTCCACTAGAAAATTACATAGATTAACCTGGCATCCAATAACTAGCTTGTGAAAAATATCAAGTTAAATGACCTACCATTTATAAATGTAAAAATTAAAAGAATTTAGAAAATAATGTTTTGAGATACCTAAGGAAGATACAAGATCTTATAAAATTAATTTTACATTCAACAACACTGTCACTTTAATGTAATTGAACCACTTCACCTTCTTAAAAGTTAAAATAAAAAACTTTTGAATACATATCCAAAATTAATTTAATATCTACATTTTCAAAAGAAAAGCATCGAACGATCTCACTCCCCAATTAATGTTATAAAAGATATTTTAATGTAATATTCTCGGAATCAGTTGATTTTCTAATATGAATGCATTATTTGATCTTATGCATGTGCTTGTCAAACAGCCAACTACCAGTCATGGGAGTCCAACTTTTATTTATTGACAGATTATATTGATATTTAGTAGAATCTGTTCAAAAGAATGTATTTAATAATAAAATGTTTATTATTAACATGTAAAAATAAAAAAAGTAAAAGTTTATCGAAAAAATAAAAATATTCCTGGAAGTCATCAGATGCCAATCTGAAATGACAAATAAAAAAATGGAACAAAGTTAATACACACGTTGTCAAATATTCATAAAATACATTTAAAATCATCTTGTGTCTATGCTCTAACTTTGTTCAACATTTTTGAAAGAAAATTATTAAATTGATTTCCAAAAAAAATAATACATACACCATTATATTGTTGAATCAAAATTCTATTGAAATATCCAAATTTCAAATTATACATAATAAGGTATATCACATTTCAACAATATATGTATGATGAACATCAATGTAATATTTCATGTCCATTCAAATATCTCTATATCAAATATAATATGTATTCCTTTTTCGGATTGTGATCCCTAAATATCTAATGATGAAATAAGTATGACTAATGTATGTAAGCTAACAATAATCAACATTCTTCATGTGATTCTTAACTAGCATGCACCAACCTGGATAATGCATGGTCTTTGAAAGTCAATTCAGGGGTAAACAGTTGATCTTCAATAGGTGTCTTATTCATCAGTTCATTAAATAGAGGACTGGGAAATACCATCTAAAAAAGTAAAATCATCTAAGTGTCTGATTGTGATCCCTAAATATATAATTTAGAACTAAATATGACTAATGTATGTAAGCTACTAATATTCAACAGTCTTCACTAGCATGCATTGGTACACCAACCTGGACAATGCATGGTCTTTGAAAGTCAATTCAGGGGTAAACAGTTGATCTTCAATAGGTGTCTTATTCATCAGTTCATTAAATAGAGGACTGGGAAATACCATCTACAAATTAGAAAATCATCTAAGTGTCTCCAATAGGATGTCTCCACAGCCTTATTCTATCAAATAGTTTGCACTTACCATGTGAACATGTCTTTGTATGGTTTTCAAGGTCAGCAGAATTGAAAGATAATGCCAGACATGATCCCATTGGTATACTTCAATTTCAATCTTGGCTTTTTCCCCACTGTCAGTCTGGGCAATCTTCACTGTCAGGCTTCTAATTGTTCCCTTTCAGTCTTTAGATTAAGTCATCTCCCTAATGGAAGAAATATTTTAAATAAAATTCATACAAGTGTGTGAATCAGTTCTGTACCCCTCTCCCACCCCCCATTTCATAATAAATTTCTGTCACTAGCTTACTAAGCATGTGTATCAACTTGTGTTATTTTCTATCAAGTGTGAAGATGAGTCATATTGAGCAGAACAAACCTCTAATGTGTGACATTGAACCATAGTCATTCTAGAGGATCCCTTTCTGAGTATGTACATTTTAAGTAATGTGTAAACTAAATTCTATTTTTGAAAATGTATGCCATATGATGTATTTGTGTACAATTCATGCCAGCAACAGTCCATACATTTCTACTTACCATCTGATGTCCTCTTTAAAAACCAGGTGGCAAAGACTCGCTACAGGACCCAATGCCCAGAGCATCACCTATATGAATACATTAAAAATATTTTTACAATTTGATCCATACTAACATGTTTGCACAATTCTCTACTTGTCATTTCCCTAGAGTTCACATCTATTGAAAATACTCCAGTCTAACTTCTATTCTTTACCGTCTAAAGTGGCGGTTGATGACGTCTGCTCTGACATCAAGTCCCTCGTCCTGGAATTCCCCCTCTAGAACAGGATCATCCTCCTCATCTCTGAGGAGGTCTCTGTCCACCGTGACGGCCTGCAGCATCCCAGCCCGCTGTGCAATATTATGCAGGACGCTACAGGCTACAACGATCTTAGCCACCTTCTTTGGGTTGTACTGGAGTGCTCCTCCAGAACGGTCCAGGCACCTGAATCTCATCTTCAGGAGCCCGAACATCCTTTCAACCACCGCCCTGGTTCTCTTATGAGCCCTATTGTAGCGCTCCTCAGACACATCAGTCGGGCTACGCAAGGGGGTAATGAGCCAAGGCCGGCTCATGTACCCAGAATCACCTATAAATTATGAACAGAACATAATTCAAACAGAATCCTTAAAATAGTATATTGTTTTAGAAATAATTTTTTGTACACGATAATCCATATTAAAAGTTTTTTCAGAAACATCCAAAAAAAAAGTTATATATTATTCTGTATCTTGCCATTTCAGCTAAGACATGCTACATATGCGTATTTCTCCTAAACCAAACCTTGTGTAAAATGCTAACTACATGGTTACATTGCATTCTCTATCTGAGCACTTAAGGTAAGACATGCTACATATCTGCATTGAACTAAAAGTACACATTAGCGGAAAGAGACAATGACATGGTTAAATTGCATGAGATAATATCTTCCCATTTCAGCTAAGACATGCTACATATGCGTATTTCTCCTAAACCAAACCTTGTGTAAAATGCTAACTACATGGTTACATTGCATTCTCTATCTGAGCACTTAAGGTAAGACATGCTACATATCTGCATTGAACTAAAAGTACACATTAGCGGAAAGAGACAATGACATGGTTAAATTGCATGAGATAATATCTTCCCATTTCAGCTAAGACATGCTACATATGCGTATTTCTCCTAAACCAAACCTTGTGTAAAATGCTAACTACATGGTTACATTGCATTCTCTATCTGAGCACTTAAGGTAAGACATGCTACATATCTGCATTGAACTAAAAGTACACATTAGCGGAAAGAGACAATGACATGGTTACATTGCATGAGATAATATATTCCCATTTCAGCTAAGACATGCTACATATGCGTATTTCTCCAAAAAAAAAAAAAATGTGAAAAATGCTAAATACATGGTTACATTGCATTCTCTATCTGAGCACTTAAGGTAAGACATGCTACATATCTGCATTTAAATAAAAGTAAACATTAGCGTCGGTAAATAACAAATGGTTAAATTGCATCCTATAGCTGAACATTACGCTAACATTTTAAAACTACAGTGGCAATTGTCAAACTAATTAACCATGTTGTGCACAAATACTCACCAACGAGATAACCAGGGGGCATTTGTCTTTCCTCAAACTGTCTCCACAGGGACGACAGAGAGAGGATGCGGGCATCATGACAAGCACCTGCAAAATTTGCACACACATGCATAATCCTCATCCGTGCGTCACAAACATACTGCACGTTGAGGCTATGAAAAAGTTTGCGATTTCTGAAGGGCAAGTCATCAATTGGAGCACGCAGCGCAATGTGGGTACAATCTATGGCTCCCAAGACATTGGGCAATTGAGCAATATCAAAGAATTCCCGCTTCAGGCGCCTCCAATCACCATCATTCTGTGGGAATCCTATGTATTGCTTACTGATACGTACCATGGCGTCCAGAAAGTTATCAAACACCACAGAGAATGTACCTTGAGCCAGGCCATGCATGTACAGTTCTCCGGATTGAAAACTCCCGGAGGCCAGGACGTATAGACAGCTTAGCATCTTACTCATGCCGGGAACAGCAGTCCTTATTTGTATACGTGGCTCCAAATGAGGTTTAAGAAGTTCGTAAAGGCCAATGAGCTGTTCACGATCGAGCCGATACTTATCAAAAACCTCAAAGTCACTCATGTTTTCCAAGGTGGGTCTCACCCTGTAGACACGAGGACCTCGAACCAGACGACCCCTTCGTCTCGGTCTGAGCCGCCGAGGCTGCCTGATTCGACCAACAGCTAGTTCGCCAATAGCAGCACCAGCAGTGTCTACCATGTCATCGTCATCCATCTTTCAAAACAGCGTAACAAGGTATGCACTTGATCTGATGTGGATCACAAGTGATGCTTTGGCCATGTTGTTTGGGTGATTTATAGTACAATTAGTCCAATGGTAGTGAGTTAGTAATGATTGCTGATTGTATTCACCTGTTTGTATGTGAGCGGCGCGAATGCTTTCACAGTGGGCGTTTATTTGTTGTTTGCTGAAATGTTATTTTCAAACAATGAATCTCAATGTGAAAGTGTCAAATATCACACATACAGTGCATGTTTGTAATGTTTGATCATATGCGTAATCAATATTTCTTAAACGCGATGTTATAGTAACAAGCACACGTCCAGGCTAACATGAATGAAAGTGCATAGTTGTGTATAATGTGCATCGAATGTGATCGATCAATGTTGCTGCAACATTGTTTGTAAATGATAAAGTAACATCTGCCATATGTAGTATTGTATATATAAGTGATTGCCGAGCTGTCAATATTGTACGCGTCCCTTTAAAATCGCAATAATAATTCAGAACTTCCCGTCTGCCATCTGTAGTATTGTATATATAACTGATTGCCGAGCTGTCAATATTGTATGCGTCCCTTTAAAATCGCAATAATAATTCCGAACTTCCCGTCTGCCATCTGTAGTATTGTATATATAAGTGATTGCCGAGCTGTCAATATTGTATGCGTCCCTTTAAAATCGCAATAATAATTCCGAACTTCCCGTCTGCCATCTGTAGTATTGTATATATAAGTGATTGCCGAGCAGTCAATATTGTATGCGTCCCATTAAAATCGCACTAATGCTGAATAACGTCCGGCTGCCATCTGTAGTATTGTATATATAAGTGATTGCCGAGCTGTCAATATTGTATGCGTCCCTTTAAAATCGCAATAATAATTCAGAACTTCCCGTCTGCCATCTGTAGTATTGTATATATAAGTGATTGCCGAGCTGTCAATATTGTATGCGTCCCATTCAAATCGCCATAAAAAATCTGAACTTCCGGCTGCCATCTGTAGTATTGTATATATAAGTGATTGCCGACATGTCAATATTGTATGCGTCCCATTCAAATGGCACTAATACTGAATAACTTCCGGCTGTCATCTGTAGTATTGTATATATAAGTGATTTGCGATCTGACAATATTGTATGCGTCCCTTTCAAATCGCCATAAAAAATCAGAACTTCCGGCTGTCATCTATAGTATTGTATATATAAGTGATTTGCAATCTGACAATATTGTATGCGTCCCTTTCAAATCGCCATAAAAAATCAGAACTTCCGGCTGTCATCTGTAGTATTGTATATATAAGTGATTTGCGATCTGACAATATTGTATGCGTCCCATAAAAATGGCACTAATACTGATGCAATTCCGGCTGTCATCTGTAGTATTGTATATATAAGTGATTTGCGATCTGACAATATTGTATGCGTCCCATAAAAATGGCACTAATACTGAATAACTTCCGGATGTCATCTGTAGTATTATATATATAAGTGATTTGCGATCTGACAATATTTCTTAATTGTCCCATTGAAATTTCCATAATAATGCTGTTCCAAACTGTTGTTTACGTATATGTTGTATTGTAGTATTGAGTGTTAAAGTTACTAAAGGGGCGGTACAGTGGTGAATCTGTGATGTGTATGGTTGAATCTTGTAATGACGTAATGATATTATTAACCTGCCTATGTAGTTCTGAAATCCTCATTGTGTTGTTGTATTGTGCTACATTGTTATTGTGTGCTGAATAAAATCTAAATGTGTGCTTTGTGGTTGCGTGATGGGTGATGCGTGTTATGTACATATACGTATATATTGTGATTGTGTCCCACATATGCTGACTTGTATATAGCGGTGTGGCATTGTTGTTCCTTCCCATAAAGTGACATCTGTAATCTGGTGTAATGATGTTCTTGTTGTACGTAATTCCTAATGTTTTCTGTTGATGGAATCATGATGTTAAAAGTACAGTAAAATCCATATGTTGTGTTTTGTGATTCCTATAGAGAATGTAATGTGTTTTTCCCCCATCATTTGAATGCACATGTATGAGTGAATGTTAAAAGTAATGTATGTGCATCCATGACTGATCATGTGTTAAGCCTATGTAGATATGCAGTTGCTGCAAGCATATGAGTTGAATAACTGAATGCAATAATAAAGGTAAATGAGAGGTGTTTCCCATTGTGTACTGTTTGTGAATCCAGAAATGTTTACAGAATTTTTTTTAAATTTTAAATGTAATTTTATTTAAATAATAATGTGTTACTAGTGATGTGGATTTGTAGTTGATGTAATCTAAAAGTGTGAAACAATTTAATGGTGTTGTGAATATTCAATAATTAAAAAACATAAATCCACCATAGGGAAATAGTCATTTCTTGATCTATTTATCATAGCTGGGTCTAACGCATGAAATCATGTCTTTTCTAGCGCTGGTATTTGGAGTTTTTCAGTCTACGCTATTTGCGTGCGTTAGGGAAATGAGGGTTTCGCGTGCACGAGCACGTCTTCCCAATAGAAGTCAATGGAGGCTCTAAAGATTTCTAAAAAAAATTTCTAAGACTGGTTTTCCTCGTAAAGTGAGTGACGTCATGAGCTTGTGTGAAAAAGTAACTAAATCGTGTTCTTTTTGTAATAAATAAATAATTGTTGTATGTCATGTGGTGTATATTGTTTGTATGCATCGATGAGTGTATTTTGTGATAATGTTATTAGTTAGATGTAGGTATATGAGGGTCTTTTCCCGTGTGTCAATGTAAGTCAATTGGAAAATGGATTTGTGTTGTTTTTTTTCAAACACCCGAGATCTCGCAACTTTAATCCTTTGTATTTTGCTGAAAAATTATTAAATATGAAAAATAAACATAGTGTAGTGTTTGTATGAGTGTAAGTGTAGTTTGTGTAATATTTTTAATTTGATTGGTAGATTTTTATTTTGTCGGTATATGTTTACTACTGGGTCTGAGGTGTCGGTAGAAATTTGAGCGTTAGGTGATTTTGGAGTGGCGGTAAATAAACTCTAAATACCGGAGTCCGTAAGAAACCCGCGTTAGGAGCCTCTAACGCTGGTTTTCACGGCTAACGCCGAACTCTAAATCTAGGCCTTAGTCATTTATCTTTATAAATGTGGTTATTTCTGTAGATTCCTATTATAGAGTCAATGACCTTTTACCTTTCTGGTCTGGCCTATAATAACAGCACAGTGGATAATGATACATACCTTAAATATTTGATTTTTTTCCTTATTAATGGATGCTAATGCACTCACAGTTTCCCAAATACATAAACCTACAGATGAAGGTGTGTTGTAGTGGCTATACATTTTTAAAAGGTGCAGTCTTCAACTTTATTTCTCCAATGAAAAACCTGCAGTAGACATTCATTAAAATGAGCATAAAGTACATGCTTAGTTTTATTTGTTTGCTAAAAGTAGTTTTATTTACCTAATAGTCAACTGTCCTGATTTTCCCAGGACTTTCCCACGACACTCACAGTTTTTGTCTGATCTGTTGTAAATATGTGTAAATATGTGAGCTTAGCATGGAAATAGTCATATATTGGTTGCAGAGTGTCACATCTGAATCTTGGAAACTAAAAATACAGAACGAGATTATAAGTGGTGTGCTATTGTTAGCGCTAGGGTATAAGTTTAAAGCAAGCTAAATTTGAGTGTGTCGGGTTAGTGCAAACAGAAATCTAGGGGCCGATTTACTAACTGTCGGATGGACATGATCTGCTGTAGCGGATCATGTACACCTGAAATCGCTGAATGTCGACAGCATACACTGTCGGCATTTAACATTGCACAAGCAGTTCTGGTGAACTGCTTGTGCAATGCCGCCCCCTGCAGATTTGCGGCTAATTGTCCTCTAGCAGGGGTGTCAATCAACCCAATCATATTTGATTGGGCGGATTGCTGTCCGCCGCCTCAGAGAAGGCGTACGAGATAAGGAGCAGCGGTCTTAAGACCGCTGCGTCTTAACTTCTGTTTCCGGCGAGCCTGAAGGGTCATGCAGAAAAAGGGGTATACAGCCCCATTTGGGATGTGATAAATCGGCCCCCTAGTGAAAAATGTAACCAAATTTCACCAAACAAAACATAAATACATTATACACTTATATATACACTATATGACAAAAATATTCATATATAAATTATTAAAAATCGATTATAATAGTTAAAAGGTATATTGTTTACGACAAGGTGTTTGAATGTATATATGTCTAAATATGTGTATTGGTATATATACTGTATATATATATATTGCAAACAAATGCACTCTCAGGATTTCTGTGTAGTGAGACAAAAAACTAAATTTATTAACGTTTCGGGGTTCACACAGACCCCTTCGTTCAATAAATGACGATTATCCTAACAATTGTGACGGTATAATCTAGATTTTATTAAAGAGACAGAGATGAGTATTTTGCAATAACTTTTCATTTACTGAACAGACAGCAATTCAAAGCATTGAAAATTTTGAATAAATAATACAGAAAAATTCAACCAATGATATCACAGTAACAGGTTATGCAACCAGATAACAGCCAATAAGATAACATCCAAAGGTATAAGAGGTAACAGTCCAAACAGCTAATCCCCTTTGAACTTTGCTGCAAATAACAAAAAGAAAGTAGGAACAAAAAAGAAACAAAACTCAGATACACAGGCAAATATACAGAACAGTATTAGTGATGAAAACAGAAAACTTGATTGACAGAAGTTGATTCCACAGATGATAAGAAACTTCTTGTAGATATCCGGATTCTTTTCGTAGTGTAGAAGAATTCTGTGATAGTGCATAAGCTACCCAAGTTTGATTATTGTTGGAATCCGGGATTTGAAGAATTCTGGGCTGAAAAAGATAAAATATGTAAATAATAATAACATAATATAAAGTACACCCACAAATAACTGGGAGGGAAAAATGTATTTAATATAATTAAATATATATAAAATAAGGGAGGGAAAATACTCGTCTCTGTCTCTTTAATAAAATCTAGATTATACCGTCACAATTGTTAGGATAATCGTCATTTTATTACAAGGACAGAGACTCCTATTTTGCAAGTTTAAAGCAAAACAATTAAGATAAAAGACTATGTTGAATGGTAGAAATCGGTTTAAAATAAAACTGACGGAATACCGAATCAGAGGACAAATCTGCTGCATTAAGAATTTCTTGTAATGAAGCAGATTTGATACAAGCTTTAGAAGCAGAAGCTGCTCTAACTGAATGAGCCAAAAATTTGTCTTCTATACCTGCAAAAGACATAATCCACTTAACCTACCTACTTATGGTGGTAGTAGAAACAGAGCAATGAGGAGAAACAAAAGAAATAAGTAGTTGAGAGGAGGAAGAAGATAATCTGAAGGATAAAGTTCTGGATTCATACTCTTTCAGGCAAGAAACCACACATAATTTAGGATAGTCAAAAAAGTAAGGATAAAAGATAGAGGAGGATAAAGATTTAGTTCTTCGAGATAAAGAAAATACTACACCCTGAGGAGTAAACATCTTAGAATTATAATCTATAGCTCTAACAGCAGATACTCTTTTACATGAGAGTAAACATAATAAAGAACTAATTTACAAGTTAATTGTTTGAGAGAAAGGTCTTTATTGAGAGGCCAATTATTAAATAGATTAATTAATAAATACACATCCCCAAAATAAGAATGTTTAGGAACAGGAGGCTTCTTGACTCTTTTGGCCTTAAGAAGCTTTTTGACTGAAGACAACTGTCCAATAGGAATATTAGCTATAGGATAATGTCCAGCTGATATTGCAGATCAAGCAATATTAATAGACCTATATGCAAGACCTGTTTTAAAAAAGAGAGGTCAAATAGTTAATGACTTCATTCAGAGGAGCTGGAAAGGGATCCAAATTTCTGCTACTGCACCAATCAGACCATCTGATCCATGCATATCTGTATAATTTCTTGGTACCTGGTGCCCAAGAATATCTAAGTAGCTAACTGTCTTTTTCCGAAAGTCCTTCGAATGACCAGGAACCCTTGAAATCATCCAAGCAATCAGTTGAAGGGATCCTTGAACAACAAGGTTGTGTGGTTGTCCTGTCGGGTCCAACAAAAGATCTTGCTGTAGAGGAAGAAGGAGAGGAGGAAGGTAGGACATCTCTAGAAGAGCTGGAAACCAGGATTGGAGCTAATTCTATAGCTTGTTTTTTGTCTAAATCTGATATCTCTTGGTCTAGTAGGAGATAGTCTGAAAGGAGAAGAAAATTGGAATTGGAAGAACAGACTGATAAGGGATTGATATGAAATTTAGATGGAGACCTGATACTGATTAAATTACCCATGGGTCTTGGGTTATACTCTTCCAACTGTGAATAAATAGGGCAAGTCTGCCTCCTAATTTTTGAGGGGAAAAAGGAATGGAATGATAAATGTTCAAACTTACTTGAGAATGGTCTTCTAGAAGGTCTTCCTCTGAATGATCTTGCTGGCCATTGTCTGCCTCTTATAGGAAAGAAGTTGTTGAATGGTGTTGATGGTACTTGGTTGTTTTGGAAGAAAGGCCTTGAGGAGAATGATGATCATTGGTTGAATTTTTCTGTATTATTTATTCAAAATTTTCAATGTTTTAATTGCTGTCTGTTCAGTAAATGAAGAGTTATTGCAAAATAGGAGTCTCTGTCCTTGTAATAAAATTTAGTTTTTTTACTTACTACAAAGAAGTCCTGAGAGTGCATTTGTTTGCAATGTATTTACTTAATTTTTGCACCCAGGCAGATGACCCAGGAGGGTGGATTCACTTCTAAGAGTTTGATATATACATATATATATATATATAGTCCTCCAAACAAATGCAATCACAGGACTTCTTAAGTGAAAAGCAACAATTTTATTGTAACGTTTTTGAGGAAAAACTCCCCTTCATTAGCGTAACAAACTTGTGAAAAATACACACATATATAGTGATAATAAAGTGAACAAATGATTGCAAACCTGTGTAAAACTCATTGGCGCTCAAATTTTGTGGTGAACCGCAAGCCATACGTTCCATTGTCTTACAAACCGGATGTAGGCTAACCTACTCACACTTCCAGTATATACCATATCCAACCTCTATTTCTATTAACATATTCCATTTATCCTAGCATCTATACCAGTTCCCGTTTAGGATATATTTATGTGCTCTATTATCAATGGGTTACTAGATGCTGATGTGTTACATTTTGAATATATGCATACCCCAATGGAGGAAACTTCAGTTCCGCTCAATAATGCAATCCTTGCGTTCCATAGTGTGTATGTGTAAACCGGAAGTTACTAAAATTATCTCACTTCCGGTATTTGCGTAACCATGGAAACAAACCAAACACAATAGTATGTGTCCCTGCACCTAACGTGTATGTTAACTCATGTGATGTGATGACACATATGTAGAATGACCATTAACTCAAATATCTGATGATAAAGAACGATCTCACTGATCATCATATCCTGTGAACCATTATCCACAGGTACAATGCGTAATAGCTTACCAAGGTTGCCTTGATGGTAAAATCTTAACATAGACATAATTTGTCAACTATGTGATCATGTATACAGGGTGCTAACATGTAATAAAAAATAGGGGATAAAATAAAATGTAAAAATGAAACTTAAAAAATAATAAAACAAAACTGTTGCAGTATTAATACTAAAGGGATCATACAGATCTTTTAGGTTAACCTATATATCTTTATATATTCAGATCCTGCCAAACTGTGCAACTCTATATATCCAAAAGTATTATTGATGAAATTAAACAAATTACTCCTAGAGTATAGAGCCAATCATGGGAATTCTGGCTTATATTGCAATACTAGCGTATATGGCAACCACATGAAATGGAAAATAAACACATAGTTGAAGGAATAAACACATAGTTGAAGAAGTCCAGATCAACTCAAGTATACCCAACTAAATGTCGTACATATATTGAACTAGCCTCTATATAGCCATAGATGCATAATCCATTTACTGCCATACTTTGCAGCACTCCAAATATATGTTGCTATGTCCATCACCGGACCATAGATACAATTCCTACGTCATAGAAGCAGACTTCATACTTTGCCAACCACATCAAGGTCATTGCCTTTATATTTCAAGTGCACTTAGTATTATCTACAGACTGGAGTAAAATATAGTAACCTATACAATGCAGTGGGGACAACCTGACAGGTGTGCAGACTAAAGATAGGTCACACCACCGTACAGGGTGAGGGTACCCGGCGGAAATGACTGTCACCTTAAGGAATTAGCCTCCCACCTACCCTGTTTACAAGGCTCACAGTGCATGTGTTAGTACCTCAGGTCTGTACCTCCAATCTAGATAAGTGCCTTAAAATCAGGTGGTGAATTCAGGCCTCCCGGGTGCACTGTACCCAGGCGGTACATCCATTCTGCTTCCCGTCTCAGGAGGGCTTTATTTCTATCACATCCCCTATCCAACCTCGGAATATGATCAATGAGAATATGAGGGGTAGTTATCAACACGTCTACTTTACCTGCCTTCGCCGGATCAATACGCCCGCCTAAGCTCGCCTACCATCGCAGTTGTGGACCTGCAAAATTTCGCCTAAGTTATCAAAAAAGCTGTCAAAAAGCCGTGCACCAAGTACGGGGCGATGAGCAGCGGACTGTGAGAATTATCACTCATCCAATCTCGCTGCTCTTCGGCTTTTTGACAGCTTTCTTGCTAGCCTGTCACTAAGCACCCACACTAAACTACACTGTTCTACCCCCTATACCGGCACCCCCGGAGCCCTCCCGCAACTCAATAAAGTTATTAACCCCTAAACCGCTGCTCCTAGACCCCGCCGCAACTCTTATAAATGTATTAACCCCTAAACCGCTACCTACATGATACGTATTAACTCCTATCCTGCCCCCCTATATCGCCGGCCTCTATAATAAAGTTATTAACCGCTATCCTGCCGATCCCGGACCTCGCCGCAACTAAATAAATAGTTTAACCCCTAAACCGCCGCTCCCGGACCCCGCCGCAACCTATATTAAACTTATTAACCCCTAATCTGCTCCCCTACACCTATAATACATTTATTAACCCCTATCCTGCCCCCCCTATACCGTTGCCACCTATAATAAATTTATTAACCCCTATCCTGCCCCCCACTACACCGCCACCACTGTAATAAAATTATTAACCCCTAAACCTAAGTCTAACCCTAACACCCCCCAACTTAAATATTAATTAAATAAATCTAAATAATATTTCTATTATTAACTAAATTAATCCTATTTAAAACTAAATACTTACCTTTAAAATAAACCCTAATATAGCTACAATATAAATAATAATTATATTGTAGCTATCTTAGGATTTATATTTATTTTACAAGCAAATTTCAATTTATTTTAACTAGGTACAATAGCTATTAAATAGTTATTAACTATTTAATAGCTACCTAGTTAAAATAAAGAGAAATTTACCTGTAAAATAAATCCTAACCTAAGTTACAATTACACCTAACACTACACTATATTTTAATAAATTATTTCTATTTAAAACTAAATACTTACCTATAAAATAAACCCTAAGATAGCTACAATGTAATTAATAATTACATTGTAGCTATTTTAGGATTTATATTTATTTTACAGGTAACTTTGTATTTATTTTAGCTAGTTAGAATAGTTATTAAATAGTTATTAACTATTTAATAACTACCTAGATAAAAGAAATACAAAATTACCTGTAAAATAAATCCTAACCTAAGTTACAATTAAACCTAACACTACACTATCATTACATTAATTAAATAAATTAAATACAAATAACTACAATTAAATACAATTACATAAACTTACTAAAGTACAAAAAAAAAGCTAAGTTACAAAAAATAAAAAAAATAAGTTACAAACATTTAAAAATATTACCACAATTTTAAGCTAATTACACCTAATCTAAGCCCCCTAATAAAATAACAAAGCCCCCCAAAATAAAAAAATCCCTACCCTATTCTAAATTTAAAAAGTTCAAAGCTCTTTTACCTTACCAGCCCTTAAAAGAGCCTTTTGCGGGGCATGCCCCAAAGAATTCAGCTCTTTTGCCTGTAAAAGAAAAATACAACCCCCCCAACATTAAAACCCACCACTCACATACCCCTAATCTAACCCAAACCCCCCTTAAATAAACCTAACACTACCCCCCTGAAGATCATCCTACCTTGAGTTGTCTTCAGCCAGCCGACCCACCGATGGAACTGAAGAGGAGATCTGGAGCGGCAGAAGTGATCCTCCAAGGGGCGCTGAAGAAGTCTTCCATCCGATGAAATGAACAAGTTCTTTCTTCCTGTGGAAAAAGGCGCCATAATTTCTGGCATTCAGTTACATACATATGATCCATGAACCGGAAGTTATGCAACATCCACTTCCGGGTCACAAGTGGCAACATAGTACATGACCTTACTGTTATGACTTCATTATCAGCAATATTTTAAGTGTGCTTCAAAGCAAATTAGGCATACATCACAAAACTATGTATATAATTCACATATATCTTAAACGTGTAGCTGGATGTGTGTCGATTTTGTCACATCAGTTATAAAGACTGGAACTTCCGCTACTCATCACTTCCGGTCCATGCTGTGTAAACAAACAAACTGTGTCAAAATTATTAATCAAAGTTACCTACAGATATGAGTTGTCTTCATATGTGTATATTTCATATGCTGTGTGTATTCGTATATCCAAAAATGATTAACCTACAGGGAGTGCAGAATTATTAGGCAAATGAGTATTTTGACCACATCATTCTCTTTATGCATGTTGTCTTACTCCAAGCTGTATAGGCTCGAAAGCCTACTACCAATTAAGCATATCAGGTGATGTGCATCTCTGTAATGAGAAGGGGTGTGGTCTAATGACATCAACACCCTATATCAGGTGTGCATAATTATTAGGCAACTTCCTTTCCTTTGGCAAAATGGGTCAAAAGAAGGACTTGACAGGCTCAGAAAAGTCAAAAATAGTGAGATATCTTGCAGAGGGATGCAGCACTCTTAAAATTGCAAAGCTTCTGAAGCGTGATCATCGACCAATCAAGCGTTTCATTCAAAATAGTCAACAGGGTCGCAAGAAGCGTGTGGAAAAACCAAGGCGCAAAATAACTGCCCATGAACTGAGAAAAGTCAAGCGTGCAGCTGCCAAGATGCCACTTGCCACCAGTTTGGCCATATTTCAGAGCTGCAACATCACTGGAGTGCCCAAAAGCACAAGGTGTGCAGTACTCAGAGACATGGCCAAGGTAAGAAAGGCTGAAAGACGACCACCACTGAACAAGACACACAAGCTGAAGGGCCAAGAAATATCTCAAGACTGATTTTTCTAAGGTTTTATGGACTGATGAAATGAGAGTGAGTCTTGATGGGCCAGATGGATGGGCCCGTGGCTGAATTGGTAAAGGGCAGAGAGCTCCAGTCCGACTCAGACGCCAGCAAGGTGGAAGTGGAGTACTGGTTTGGGCTGGTATCATCAAAGATGAGCTTGTGGGGCCTTTTCGGGTTGAGGATGGAGTCAAGCTCAACTCCCAGTCCTACTGCCAGTTTCTGGAAGACACCTTCTTCAAGCAGTTGTACAGGAAGAAGTCTGCATCATTCAAGAAAAACATGATTTTCATGCAGGACAATGCTCCATCACACGCGTCCAAGTACTCTACAGCGTGGCTGGCAAGAAAGGGTATAAAAGAAGAAAATCTAATGACATGGCCTCCTTGTTCACCTGATCTGAACCCCATTGAGAACCTGTGGTCCATCATCAAATGTGAGATTTACAAGGAGGGAAAACAGTACACCTCTCTGAACAGTGTCTGGGAAGCTGTGGTTGCTGCTGCACGCAATGTTGATGGTGAACAGATCAAAACACTGACAGAATCCATGGATGGCAGGCTTTTGAGTGTCCTTGCAAAGAAAGGTGGCTATATTGGTCACTGATTTGTTTTTGTTTTGTTTTTGAATGTCAGAAATGTATATTTGTGAATGTTGAGATGTTATATTGGTTTCACTGGTAAAAGTAAATAATTGAAATGGGTATATATTTGTTTTTTGTTAAGTTGCCTAATAATTATGCA